>NC_057801.1:174908974-175096178 GCF_018294505.1 Triticum aestivum | reverse complement strand
GGTGGGTGGAGGGCTAAAACCTAGCTCTTTAGGAGCAAGAGGGGCTGGGAGGGGTTATGGGCCAAATATTCGGGCTTTGTTCACCCACGAATTAATGTGCCAACAATGATTAATCGACCTAACAACCGATTAATCGGTCTAATAGACCATTTAATCAGCCTGGCAAGTTAACACCATGAATAGGTGTTATTTGATTCGACTACCCATCGAGTAGCAATTAACTTGCCAATTAACTGATTAATCAGATGAATTCTTGAAAGGTGCATATCGCCCATGTAGAGCCAACACATTTATATGTTTGGCATGAGCATGGAATATTTTATTATTTACTTTTGCACATGGTTGTGTTGGGGATGCAATTGGTGAACCTATGAACTCGGTCCATTTTTTAGCATAACAATCACCTTCGAACAAATTTTACACGTCTTTTTTATTTCCATTTCGTTTTATTTCTAAAATAAAAGAATTATTACCAACCACTTAATCTTTTAACTGCCTTATGGAACTAACAAGACTAGCAAGGTTGACACCCTTGTTAGCTATATCGGGGACACACGTGTGAAGTTTTATTTGTGTTATAGAGCATTCAACAATTGCAGGAATACTGGTGCTTCCATGGAGTGATGTTTTGGTTTCTCACTGAGGTAAGCTTACTTCATGGTACAAACTCCTCCACTTGGGATCCCAACACCTTGCCCCCGTGACAAAGTGGCAAGCAAGCACACACCATGGCATACCTCAAAGTACCCACAATAGATTGGTATGGTACTTCACTCATTTATTCTTTCTCCTTTCTTATAGGACATTGTTCATAACTCAATTTGTGATGGCCTACAAGCAGATAGATATCATATTTTTCATCTTCCATATTGAAACTTTCAATTACCTTCTCAAAGTATCTTTTCTGTGAGAGCCAAAGCTGCTTCTTCGATCCATCACAGGAGATCCTCGTGCCAAGTTTTTTATTAGCTTGTCCTAAATTCTCCACGGCAAATAATTTACTCAATGCCTTCTTGAGGAGAGCAATCCTCTATGCGAATTTTCCAACAATCAACATATATTATCAGAATAATTAAATCACCCATGGCATACCCCTTCATAAAGATACATTGATCAGGTTGTGCTTTATGGTAACCAAGCCCAGTCATAAGACTCAGACTTCATGTACCACTGCCAAGGAGATTGTTTCAAGCCATACAAGTTCTTCTTCTATTTCCAAACTAACTTCTCATTGCCAACAACCATGAATCCTTCTTGCTGCTCCATGTACATCTCCTTGTCTAGATCATCATGCAAGAATGTTGTATTTACATCAAGTTGTGCAATTACCAAGTCTACGCAGGCAGCCATGCCAAGCATAACTCAGATCCAATACTTCATGACCATTGAAGATAATATTTCATCATAAATGAAGATATGATGTGTTATCTCCAGTCTTCACTATATAAACCCACTTGTTCTTGAGTGATTTCTAGCCCTTTGGATGATTCACCAACTCAAAGGTTTCACTCTCATACATGTATTCATCTCATCTTGCATGGCTTATAGCCATTCATTCCTATGCACATCAGACATTGCCTCCTCGTAGCATGAGGGCTTGATGTCTACTACACAACTTATTCTTGTAGACTCGAGTTGGGCCTCCAAACACAGAGTTTTTTTGGACACTACCAATGTTCTCTCAAGTGGATGACCTAAGGTTTATCAATCCATGGGAGGTGTAGGATGAAGGTGCTCTTTCTCAAATAACCTTGCAATCAAATACAAGAAATCTCTTGTGTCCCCAACACACCAAATACAATGGCAAATTGTATAGGATGATAGTATTTGGACACCGGAAGTGTTCCGGAGTGTACCGGGTACATATTAGAGTACCGGAGGGGTTACCGGAACCCCCGGGGAAAGATATGGGCCATAAGAGGGAAGCACACCAGCCCACAAGGGGTGGCGTCCCCCCCCCCCCAAGGAAGGAGGCCAAGTGGGAGAAGGGAAAGAGGGGATTCGGCCCCTTTCCTTCTCTCCTTCCTCTTCCCTTTTCTCCCTCCGGCAAATATGGAAGGGGGGAGGCCGAATTGAGGAGGACCCCAAGTAGGATTCCTCCTACTTGGGGCGCACCCTTGATGCTCCCCTCCCACTTCCACCTATATATACATGGGGAGGGGGCGCCTAGAACACACAACATCAACTGTTAGCCGTGTGTGGTGCCCCCTCCACAGATTACACCCTCGTTCATATTCTCGCGGTGCTTTAGCGAAGCCTTGCACGGATCACATCACCATCACCGTCACCACACCGTCGTGCTGACGGAACTCGTCTACTTCCTCGACACCTTGCTGGATCAAGAGGGCGAGGGACGTCATCGAGCTGAACGTGTGCAGAACTCGGAGGTGTCGTACATTCAGTACTTGATCGGTCGAAGCTAGAAGAAGTTCGACTACATCAACCGCGTTGTCAAACACTTCCGCTTTTGGTCTACGAGGGTACGTAGGCACACTCTCCCCTCTCGTTGATATGCATCTCCTAGATAGATCTTGCGTGAGCGTAGGAATTTTTTTAAAATTGCTTGCTATGTTCCCCAACAATTTTGGGCTTGCACATATTTTTCCAAGCAATATGAGCAGGCCCAACATTATTTGAACAAACTAGCACGCATCACTTTAGTGCGTTCAAAGTATGTTTCGTGTTATGGGTGTGATAATTCTCTGTGAATGAATGTCTTTAGTGTGTTAAAAGTAGGATTCATGTTATAGGTGGGATCATTTTATAACCATCCCATATATGAAATACATATCAGAATCAATAACATAAATAATTTGTGTACAACTTATTGTTAAATACACCACATTAATTAATGGTCTTATGTATCGATTGTGCATGATATTACTTTAGTGCAAAGAATTGAACATCAAATATTGGGATACACGCTATTTTGTATGTAACACATATTATATCAATTGTGTATATAGTTATTAGACTACATTAGATGTAAAAATGTGAATATTTATGCATTGATGTCTATTAATAATTTGTTTGGGTCAAGCACGACACAATAAACAAAAACATTTGATAAAGGAGGATTTGGGGTAGAATCGGCAATTCGGTGAAAGAAAATAAATGAACCTAATGAACAATAATTTCTCTTAGAAAGAAATAGAATTAACATCACACAAAAAAGGAGTAATACTATCAACCAGATGGTAGTACAAAGTTTATTATAAATCATCAAGATTTATCATTTTCAGGGTCTTCATGTTTAGCTTTACTATGGGCTATTTGTATGATGCTAGTTTGGTATTATTTTTTGTAAGCCTATAACTTATAATAAATATGGTATATGTCATCAATATAGAAAAACAATTAATTTAATATAAAAATAACACAATGAAAGAATATATTAATGTATAGGTGACAATTATACCACCTAAATAATCATATTATATTTCGAATCAAATAACAATAAAGATTGATTAATGAAGTGTATAAAATTAAACATCTAACCCAAGTTGATTGTCTATCTAGATAAAAAAAGATTTGTTTTCATATTTGGTTCTTCTTCCTCTCTCGTTTACACATGATGTTCTAGAAACCGATATAATATCGAAAATATAAATTTATAGTTATTTTGTATGTGAATGCTAACAAATTAATTATACCGTGAATCCTATAATAATAAACATTATTAATGAAGTGTGTAAAATAAAACAATTCATTCATCATGATTGTGTGGCTAGATAGAAATAATAGTGTTTCATATTTGATCTTAATCATGTCTCATTTACTCAGTACGTTCTAGAAATGGATACAATCTCCAAAATGTAAATTTGATAGTTATTTTGTATACGAATCCTAACAAATTAACTTTCTGCAATTGTTTTTATTTGTCAAGAAACATATAATCACATTATTTTCTTTTGACATTTAGTGAAAGTAAACATGTTTCATGACACACTTTTGGATATTTCTTCTATTTTTTTAATGTGGTAATGCATATACTACTTCTTTTTGTTTTTTCTCTTAAATTTGTCACCGATACATCCACCTCTTCAATGTAGACACGGTATACCCCTCTCTAGGATGTATTTGTTGTCCAAGTGGCATGATTTTACTATGTGTATTTGCCCTTGTAGTCATTTTCATCCACTCAGGGTACAAAAAAATACCCTCTAGTTGCATCTGCATAACTAAGACATAGTAATTCAACTTGATCCTTTACACCCCCGTATGTGTGCACCATATATTATAACGATTCTCTGGTTAATACCAACACCTTATAATGATCTTTTTCTCTAACAATTTTGAATCCTTATGGTTCTATAAATTTGCCAGTTTGGTAGTTCGTTCATGTACATTACATATCACTTGAAGCATTCTTTTTTTTAGGGAATCACTTTAAGCACTTATATATGTTGTAATATAATGACAAAATCTGAAATAGTATAATTGAATACACTCGTTAGAAAGTACAATATGTATTTTGATTGTTCAAGTTCAAGGTTGAACTGCAAATATCTTGTTTAAATTTTTTCATAGTTGCAAAATCAAGACATAAGTATAATTTTCGTAACCCCTATGCAATACACACCTCTTGAATATGTTATTTATTCTCGTAGTGCACAATATGAAAGATGCGAGAGTGGTAGTCCTTGGGCCTAGTTGTAACTTGCGATGGGTAATCTATTTTTTCTCCTATGAATATATAATACGCATGCATGTGCGTATTATAGGAAAAGAATATCAGAAATATTTAGAGATTATTGGTGAAAATCCCATGGGTGGCATTCCTTTTTCTTTTGCCGGGTCCGTATCTGGTGTTCTTCCCGATGTATTTTGTCAACACGATTTCTAGCTTGATGCTTTTGGTTGTGAAATATATAGCACGTACAAGCTTGCTGATTCGCTATTGCAGAAGCTAGCAGCCTGGTGTATTGATAATGGCTTGCTAGTTGAACTTATACATGCTTCCTCCGTTTCTAAATATATGTCTTTTTAGAGATTTTAATACAGACTATATACGGATGTATATAGACGTATTTTCGAGTGTAGATTTACTCATTTTGCTTCGTATGTAGTTCATATTGAAATCTCTAAAAAATTATATTTAAATGCAGAGAGAGTAGATGTGACCATGGTCAGCCAGTGTGTGCGTGTGTTTCTTTGGGCCCAATACATGCATGCTTGTTTTTTATAAGGCGTCTATACATTCAGAGAAACCTGATTGTACCCTCAAAAGTAAAAAAAAAAGCGTGTATGTATGCATGCATATATATACATGCACATATCAAAGAATTAGCCTCCTACGCTAGGCTCTAACGGCCACGTTTTTCTATATACTATATTAGATAAATGGAAGCTTCTTTTATATATTAGATAAATGGCATGTCTTTTTTTGAAGACAATGGCACGTCCTTTCTGGAAGCAATACGTGGCCTACGCTAGTTTTTTGTACTGCCACGTCCTTCTTTTTAATAATAACAACATGTCCTTCACGTAATCCTAGTCCTAGGCTATCTTTTAATGAAAGATCTTTTTTACGTGGACTTTTTTTGAGCTTTGACTTTGATTTTTTAACGGAACCTAGTAACTATGGTTGTTTTGCTTTCCTCTATTAAATAAGGCAAAAGTGATCGAACAGTTTTTTCTTCATTAATGGCAATGGTGGGTAATTTCTCCACTTCAAACTCATCTAATGGCTCTAAAATTTTATTCTATTAAATAAACGGTCGGATTTTTCTAATTTTTGTGGGATTTTCTAGCCTAATTATCTTTTTTATGGTTAACCCATCATTTACTTCTTAATATAAATAGATTTTCTCCAATGCATGAAAGCTTATTAGGTATTTATTGATTTGGTCAACAATTACAGTTGGAAGAGCCAGGGTGTTGGGGATATTACCACTAGGCGTGAACCGGCCTGCTTGGGCCGGGATAACTTCATTAGTGGTATAAACGGATGAGGGCCCAAGGCCCGTAGCCGGTTTAGAACCTGTAGCCGTAAACCGGCCTGATGTGTAACTTGCATTGTAAGTTAGGAACAGAGAGATACCAACCGGAATACGAGTATGGACCGGTTGGGACTCTATGGACCGACGGGCGTCACCCGTGTATATAAGGGGACGACCCGGCGGTTCAGGGGACAACGACAACAGCTCGAGTCTAGGCGAAGCTTGTTTGCTCCCTAGCCATCAAGACCACATCAATTCCATCGCAACTAGACGTAGGCTTTTACCTTCATCGAAGGGGCCGAACTAGTATAAAACCCTCGTGTCTTTGTGTCCGCTTTAACCCCTTCAAGTAAACCCGTAGCGATGGCTCCACGACTAAGTCCTTTCGCTAGGACATCTGCCGTGACAAATCCACGACAGTTGGCCCCCACCGTGGGGCTATCGCACGATGGTTTGACGATCTTGGAGGGCAAGCTCAAAGGACTCGAAGGCTATGCTGTGGGCCAGATGACCAAGAGTCGCCGTGGCAAGATCTACATCGACGACGCAGGATGGGGTCCCGAGGCCGATTCGGTTGAGTACGGGTACCAGGTCCCCTTTGGTGGCATACACGTTTTCATCGGCAAGGTCGGTGAGCCGGGGCCTGAGCCGGACATCTGCATCGACCTCGTCGAGACGGCTCAGCGTGCGAGATCTACCCAGGCTAAACCGGCCGTGAAGCGTGCCTTCGTTGGAGTCATCCACGAAGGAGAGCGTGAGGACGAGTCAGAACACGGTAGCGAGACCGTCGTCTATTCCGGCGACGAGTCCTCGATCGGAGAGACCGAATCACTATACCAGTTACAAGGCGACCAGGTTAGGGGCTGTTCTGATGGCGACAATATTCCGGACCCCCCAGGCCAGGTCAACCGGGTTGGAGTATTCATGGCCGGCACCCAGGCGGCGAATCACTCTTCGACCGCCGCCGCGATGCTCTCCGGATCAGCAGCGGAGCAGCAGCAGGGGCAGGAGACCTTGTGCGCCCGCCGTTTCAAGTTCTATCTGATCTGTTTGATGCACTAGCCGCGCTTATGGCAGAGGACAATCCGGCGGATCAGGAGGCCCATAATGCAGAAATTGCAAAGGTGAGAGAGCAGATCGTGCAAGCCAAAGCGGATCTGGCAGCAGAAAAAGACAGGATGGCCGCAGAGCGGGCCGCTTTGGATGCCCAGGCTTATAAGCTCATGCTTGACCAGAACGCATCACAGGAGGTCTTAAAGCGGAAGCACAGATCACGCCTGCCGTTAGGGTTTGATCCCCGGAATCTCTTTCACACTCCAGGAGCTGGACCCAGTAATCTGCCGCAGCACCTGGAGACAAACCGGATTGAGGCACCAGGACCAGGGGGGACGGTCCAACCTCGCCTGATGGAACCTCCTCAGCAGAACATTGTGATTCTTCCGACGGTCCAGACGCCCCCAGGTCATTATTCTAATCCTATGGACAACCTTGTTGCAGCTGCCGCGCGATTAGAGGCTATCCCAGTTGAAGGGGACTCTCCGCAAGCGATAGAGACGCGCCGGGTTAAGGAGCTTCTCCGAACCGCGCTGATTCAGCAGGAAGCATATTCATACAGCCGTGATCGGATTCACTCTACACCCCATCCAAACTGGAGCCATAGCAGGCGCATGGATGAACCGGCCATATCGAGCAATGCGCGAGGCCGTGAAGCAGCCCATGGCAATAACCTGGCAGGTGGTGTTCGCGATGCTCAGGATGTGGTGAACCGGGCCCGGGCACGAAGGGAGGCCGAGTTAGCAGCACAGGATGATGCAGGTCAACTTACACCGGTTCGCCCTACCACCTTCGCTGGACCAGGAGTCGCATCCGCTTTGGGAGTGCCTTGTTTAATCCCCGCTTCACGCAATGTGCGCCTGCCCAAAGATTTCAAGGGTCCACGCAAGGTGCCGAATTACACCGCTGATTTATCCCCTGAAGCGTGGATAGAAAGTTATGAGATGGCCATGGAGATGTTAGACGTGGATGAGACCGCGTGTGCAAAATACTTCACCATGATGCTTGAAGGCACGGCTCGTACCTGGTTGAAGAGCCTACCGCCCAATTCTGTCGGCTCATGGGCCCAGTTGCGGGCCCGGTTTATCCAGAATTTCAAGGATACGTGTAAGCAGCCCAAATCCATAGTAGACCTGGCGGCTTGTGTCCAGGGGGAAGGAGAATCAACGACCCATTGGGTGCGCCGCGTTTCGGAAATTTTGCACTCGTCTGACAGGATTAATGCAGACTCTGCGATCTTAACCCTGGAAGGCAACTGCCGGTTTGAGCCTTTAAAATTGAAATTGGGACGCATGAAGCGGTTCTGTAATGACATGGGAACCCTCATGGCCGCTCTAGTGAAGTATGCTGATTCGGGCAGTACCAAGGATCCCGAGACTGATGATGATGAAGCAGGGAAGGGAAGGAAGAATAGCAACTCCAAACAGCAGCAGTACAAACCGGCGGGTCATGGAAACGGAGGCAAGCGCAAGGCGGATGGCAGCATGGACTTTGTGGCCAACACTAATGCACAGGACAGGGGCCAGCGGCGCAGAGGTAAAGCGGCAAATCGTAATGGGGCTCCCAATCCTAACGCAAGCCGCTTGAATTATTTGCTGAATCAGCCTTGCCCGAAGCACGGGACGAAGGAGGCGCCGGCTAACCATCTTTGAAAGGATTGTTATATCATGCAGGAGTTTAAAAACTCTAATGCCTTCCGGTATGATCACGGGTCAGGTGGCGGTTCAGGATCCGGTTTTCGTGGGCAGGATCACGATGGAGCTTCCGGTTCAGGTCGCAATCAGGGCGGGCACAATCATCAGAATAATCAGAACGGCCAGCAGCAGCAGCAGCAGCAGTCGGGTTATCAGAGCCAGCCAAAACAGTTGAACAATGGGCAATATCATGTTTTCACAACTAGCTTGGATAAACGCGACCGAAAACTCCACAAGCGAGCGGTGAATTCTGTTGAACCGGCCTTACCACGTTACTTGCGCTGGTCGAAGCAACCTATCGTGTGGAGCAGAGAGGATCACCCGCCCCGGGTTGATAATCCGGGCCAGCTAGCATTAGTGGTAGACCCTCAGGTGGGGGGTTATAAATTCACCAAGGTACTCATGGATGGAGGAAGCAGTATTAACATACTGTACTATGAGACATTCCGCCGCATGGGTTTAATAGACAAAGATCTCAGACCATCTAATACGGTGTTCCATGGTGTAGTGCCTGGCAAATCTGCATATCCTGTTGGTAAGATAGCCCTGGATGTGGCTTTTGGGGACGAGCACGACTCCCGGTCGGAAAAACTAACATTTGAGGTGGTGAAGATCTGGAGCCCGTATCATGCCTTGTTTGGTCGGCCGGCTTACGCCAAGTTCATGGCGCGGCCTTGTTATATCTACTTGCAGCTCAAGATGCCGGGTTACAAGGGGACAATAACGGTTCATGGGAGCCGTAGGGTCGCTTTGGAATGAGAGGAAGGTGATGCGGCTTATGCAGAGTCGGTCTGTGCCACGGAGGAGTTGAAGTACTATAAGGACAATGTTGATCCGGCGGATATGACTCCATTGAAGAAGCCAACTACAGAGCATGATTCAGATCTGAAGTTCAAATCGGCAGCTGAGACCAAGCTTGTTGACTTCGTGCCCGGCGATTCATCCAAGCAGTTCACTGTCAGTGCCAATTTGGATCCCAAATAGGAAAGCGCGCTCATCGAGTTCATCCGTGAGAATCGGGACATCTTCGCATGGAAACCATCCGACATGCCAGGTGTACCGAGGGAACTCGCTGAGCACACTCTCAATGTGGATCCTAAGTATAAACCGGTGAAACAATTCCTCTACTGGTTTAACGAAGAAAGGCGAAAGGCCGTTGGAGAGGAAGTGGCCAGGCTTTTGGCAGCTGGCTTTATCATTGAGGTGTTCCATCCAGAGTGGCTTGCTAATCCGGTGCTGGTTCTTAAGAAAAATGGCACTTGGCGTATGTGTGTGGATTACACAGATCTTAACAGGGCCTGCCCAGCGGATCCTTTTGCCCTCCCCCGCATTGACCAGATCATTGATGCCACGGCGGGTTGTGAGCGTTTGAGTTTTTTGGATGCATACTCTGGATATCATCAGATCAAAATGGCGGTTAAGGACCAGGAGAAAACAGCGTTTATTACTCCCTTTGGAGCCTTCTGCTATGTATCTATGCCCTTCGGACTCAAGAGTGCCCAAGCCACATATCAACGGTGTGTACAGAATTGCCTACATAAACAAATCGGCCGCAATGTGCATGCCTATGTGGATGATATTGTAGTAAAGTCAAGGCAGAAGGAGACGCTGGTGGATGACTTGAAGGAAACCTTTGACAACTTGCGGGTTTACAAGATGATGCTTAATCCGGCCAAGTGTGTCTTTGGTGTTCCGGCAGGCAAGTTACTGGGTTTCCTGGTGTCTAATAGAGGAATTGAGGCTAATCCGGAGAAGATTACAGCTATCACCTCCCTGGCTAAACCGAAGTGCATCAATGATGTTCAGCGTTTGGCGGGCCGAATTGCCGCACTAAGCCGGTTTATCAGCCGCCTCGGAGAGAAGGCCGTTCCTTTGTACCAAATGCTGAGGAAGACAGACCATTTCATTTGGAGTCCGGCTGCTGATGAAGCATTTGAGGACTTGAAGCGGCAGTTAGCCAATCCGCCTGTTCTTGCAGCTCCGGTCGACAAGGAGCCACTATTATTATACGTAGCAGCCAATGCTCGGGTAGTTAGCGTGGCTATTGTGGTGGAACGCAAGGAGGCAGGCAAGGAATATCCGGTTCAGCGGCCGGTTTATTATATCAGCGAGGTGCTTATTGAATCCAAGCAAAGGTATCCGCATTGGCAGAAGCTGGTCTATGGTGTTTTCATGGCCAGTCGGAAGTTGAAGCAGTATTTTCAAGGGCACCCCATCACAGTGGTCAGTTCAGCTCCCTTGGGTGATATCATACAGAACCGGGAGGCGACTGGCCGGATTGCCAAGTGGGCTATAGAGCTTGGGCCACACGGACTGAAGTATGTGCCTCGGACGGCGGTGAAGTCTCAAGCACTTGTTGATTTCATCAATGACTGGACGGAGTTACAAGCACCAGAGGAGAAGCCGGATCACACATATTGGACTATTCATTTTGACGGATCCAGGCAATTGGAAGGCTCGGGGGCTGGAGTCGTATTAACTTCCCCACGAGGTGATAAGTTTTGCTATGTTCTCCGCTTAATATTCCCTTGTACTAATAATGCAGCTGAGTACGAAGCTTTGCTCCATGGTCTCCGGATGGCTAAAGAGATGAATTTAAGCCGGGTTAAGTGCTTTGGTGACTCGGACCTAGTGGCTCAACAGGTGTCTGGCACTTGGGATTCTAAGGACCCGCTCATGGCTGCATATCGTCGGGAAGTGGATAGTATTGCGGGTTGTTTCAAGGGTTATCAAGTGGATCATGTGGATCGTCGGAAGAATGAAGTGGCGGATGCTTTAAGCCGGTTGGGCTCTCAGCGCAAACCGGTCCCGCCTAATGTCTTTCTGGACGTGTTGCACAACCCGTCAGTCAAGCTCCCAGGTGAAGCGGATTTGGCTATTCCTGATCCGGAGGCTCAATTGGTGGCAGCCCTGCATGTTATTCCGGATTGGACAGTTCCTTATCTTGCGTACATGAACCGGGGGGAGTTACCAGAGGATGAGATTCTAGCCAGGCAGATAGTCCGGCGATCCAAGTCTATGACGATTGTCAATGGTGAATTGCATCGTCGCAGTGTATCAGGGCCGTTTCAACGTTGTGTTTCTCCTGAGGAAGGCTGTGAAATCTTAAGAGAAATCCATGAAGGGGATTGTGGGCACCACGCCGGTTCAAAGTCTCTGGTGGCAAAGGCGTTTCGTCACGGGTTCTACTGGTTGACAGCGCATGCTGACGCGGAGGACTTGGTTAAACGGTGTGATGGATGTCAGAAATTTTCAAGGCGTGCTCATGTGCCGGCTCAAGAATTGAGGATGATCCCAATAACGTGGCCATTTGCAACTTGGGGGCTGGATATGGTCGGACCTTTTAAAAGATCCGAGGATAAGAAAACCCACCTTTTGGTGGCAGTTGACAAATTTACCAAGTGGGTTGAAGCGGAGCCTGTCAGCAAGTGTGATGCAGCAACAGCGGTGCAGTTCATCAAGAAGGTGATTTTCCGGTTTGGCTTTCCACACAGTATCATTACTGACAATGGTACCAATTTATCTAAGGGCGCTATGAAGGAGTTCTGTGAACGTGAGCATATCCGGCTTGACGTGTCGTCAGTGGCACACCCCCAGTCCAATGGACAGGCCGAACGAGCTAATCAAGAGATCTTGCGAGGCATCAAACCCCGGCTTATGGTCCCATTGCAAAGAACACCAGGATGTTGGGTTGAAGAGCTACCATCTATGCTATGGAGTATCAATACTACGCCAAACCGATCCACAGGATACACGCCATTTTTCATGGTCTACGGAGCAGAGGCAGTTCTCCCTAGTGATATCCGGCATGATTCGCCTCGGGTGGCAGCTTATGTCAAAGCGGACAATGAGACAGCACGGCAAGATGCTTTGGACCTATTGGATGAGGAGCGTGATATAGCAGCTGCCCGTTCGGCGATTTACCAACAAGATCTTCGTCGCTATCACAATCGCCGGGTTAGAACCAGAACTTTTCAAGAAGGAGATTTGGTGCTTCGGCTCATCCAAGACCAAACAGATATGCACAAGTTATCCCCACCTTGGGAGGGACCTTTCGTGGTCAGCAAGAATTTGCACAACGGGTCGTACTATCTGATTGATATTCGAGAGCATAAAGACTCACGTACATCAGAGGAGGAGACCAACAGGCCGTGGAATATAGCTCATCTTCGGCCTTACTACACTTGAGCCATCGGCTCTATCTATGTACATATCATGACGGTGTATATATTATCTTTGATATAATAAAACCGGAGCCTCAGCTAAAGCGGGGTCTCTGTCTTTCTTATCATGCGTGGTTACATGGAGTGGCTCTGTTTTTAAAAACGGACTCCGGTTTACCCCTTGACATTTGCTTTTTATACATCACTGGGGCCTTGGTCGTGTCCGAACCAACGCGACACCTTTTGATAGGCGACAGCCACCAGATCACTTGGGGACATGCTCAAGTCTGAACCAGTCACGCCTCTTGGTCGGCCTAAGGCCACAAAATCACTTGGGGGCTTGGTCGAACCCGAACCATTGCCACGCCTCTTGATCTGGCATATATGCCACGAATTATTTGGGGACCTGGCTGACTTGAATCATTGTCACTCCTATTGGGGGCTTGGTCCTGTCCGACCATGGTAATACCATCTGATCAGCTCAGTATAGCATATTTTTGCAAACGGTTTTTATCATTGCCTTAGTTTTCATGGTATTTTCATGGCTTGTTTGTTCTTAGTTTTTTATTGGATTCCTTTTATGTCAACAAAAACCTTTAAACCGGAGAAGTATGCCCGGTTTATTTTGACCCAGTACGGTCTATAAGGGAGTTGTTTTCTCCCCCCTTGTTGACGGTAATGGTTTATAAAACCTCCGCTTCAAAGCTTGGCTAAACCAGCTTCATGCCAAGACATGGCAGGTATTTTGTATCACTTATTTGTTACATTACTGATACACATATCAAGATCATAAACCGGCTGGCGGTATAACCGCCACCGAAGTTCAAATTTTTCTGATTGCAGGACATATGAATGGAGGTTTTTTTCGAACAAAAGCTTCAGTACTTATGCACGAAGGCATATTCAAGATAGAAGTATTAACTATCCTGTTACAAGGCAACACGGTGCCCGAATAAAGATCATTTGTTATTTTGGAAAGATTCCAAGGACAGCTATACAAACCGGCTCCCGGTTTAGGCCTGCTCCTCATCATCGTCCGCTTCAACTTCTTCGTCCCTACCCATTGACTGGAAATCAACAGTGGTCCAGTCGATTCCCATTAAAGCTTGGAAAACAGCCTCTTCATGTATCAGGGAAGACGGTTCAATATCAGGGGCGTAAGTGTGCTTACGGATTGGAGGGATCAGATTCTCCGCTTCAAGAGTTGGGGCAGGCACTCGCTTGTTCTGGTCATTGTATTGTGCTTGATAATGCGTCAAGTCTGCCTCTTCAGCTAGCTGACAGGCCAGAGGGCGCACTGCACGGTTTATTGCCCTTAAATCCTCTTCGTTGAATTCAGAGCCATCTTCCTTCAGGCTGGGATAGCCTTGAGATGCTTCCACAGGGTCGAAATCCGGCACCCATGCCTTTGCCCGGATCAAGGCGTTAATAGCTCCGGTTCGAGCAGCAGATTTCTTCAGCTCCTCCATCCGGGCCGGAAGCATCGACAACCTGTTAAGAGTGTCCTGGATTAAAGAAGGTGTCGGGTTGTTATGAGAGGCTGTGGTGATGATCCGCTGGGCTCCGGTATATAACTGTTCCACTAAGGTGTAGGCAGCCTTCAGTTTCTTCCGCACATCGTTTCCTAAGTGACCGATGTGTGTGCCTACAACAATATAGGGACGGTTTCAAACCGGATTTACGCTGCAGCAGGTTAAAAATTATCACAAAAGTTAAAAGGAGCTTACCAAAGATCGCAGCGGTCATGGAGTGTATTTGCCGCTTTACGGACGTCAGTTCATCCGTCACCGGTTTAAGGGCAGCTTCAGCATTTTCCGCTCTTTTGGTTAAAGCGGCCTTCTCAGTGGCCCAATCAGCCCGCTCTTTCTTGAAGCCTTCCTTCAGCTGTTCAGCGGTGCTCAAGGCGCTGGTTAATTCTTCCTTTGCCTTGTCTATTTCAGCTTGTTGAGTTTTCAAGACCTCCTGCAAATCAGCAATCCGGTCCTCCTTGATTCTCACCTCAGCCTGCATACAGACAGCATTTAGCTTTAAACAAGCGGTCCAAGAAATTGAAGTATCAACCACATAACAAAGTTATACGCCTGATACTTGGGGGCTAATGAACCTTCAGTTTTCAAAAGTTACTAGATTGCAAAGTCCCAAGCTCAATACAGGTATTCAACTTGGCACTTGGGGGCTAATGGCTATTTGCTCAAATTATGTTCTAAGGGTAGTTTTCTGTTGGAGCCCCGGTCTAATTCTGCTAAGTTAAACCGGCCTTTGGGGGCTATATTAATGGATTTCAAAAAGTGTTGAGGATCATATTCAAGTCCCGGTTTGACGAAGGCTACAAACCGACCCTTGGGGGCTAGGAGGATTGATGCAAAGGCAGTCAGTAAAGAAGTAAGTTACCTCAAATTTATCCCTCATCATTTTTACCAGACCAGCTTCACAGTCACGGCTAGTATAAAGCCGGTTTAGATAGCCGGAATGAAGATCTTGGGCACTCGGAGCGGCATATGTCTCCAGTTCAACATCCCATTTTTCTTTATTCAGAGCGGAAAAATCCTCTTTTATGGTATGCTTGGTTAAGGTGACAGGATTCCCGGGTTCAAAGCGGCCTACACCGGTAATCACAACATCATCATCTTTGGACTCGCCGGTTTGTGTTGGTGCGATCGGTTTGTCAGCAGGACTGTGGGACTTCTCAATCCGGACGGAGCTGACAGGCGGGTCAGCAGAGACTGAAGTATTAATAGGCCTCTCTTCGGGAATAGCATCGTCTTGTAAAGGAGGATCATTGGGAATATCCTCAGGAGCAAATGCTTCAAGATCTAGCGTTTTGTCATGTTCTGGGGCTACATCTTCTTCAGCCGCTTTATCCAGACGGGCTTTCTTGCTCGGTTTAGGTTTGGCCCTGAAAGAAAATCAAAGAGTCAAGGAAAAGCATAAGCCATTACATAGTGTACTGGAAGCATGTGTTCAGCTTAGCTTACCCAAGAACCGTTTTTAACGGTGGCAGCTGAGTGGCCGACGATTCACCAGAAGATGAATGAGAAGTAACCTGATAATCGGAGTCGGATGGGTTAAGAGGTTGACGGAAGAAACCCGCTTTAGGATTTAAATCAATAAAAAGGTCAGAGACCTCGGAGCGGCGTTTTCGAACCGGACTGTTTGGTAAACCGGTGGAGGTAGCTACCTGGCCACTATGCCGGGTTGTGCGGCGAGCTTCATGTTGCTGAGTCTTCATAAGAAGTTTAGGATCCAAATAAGCAAGAGGATGAGAAAATTTAACTTTCCGGTTTGCCTGTCGAAATTTTGGCAAAGGCAAGATTTCTGAATCGGAAGAGAGAATAGTTACCTCAACGAATTCCGCATTGCTGGCTTCAGCGTCGTCCTGACAAGCATCATCATCAATAAGGCGGGTAAAAATAAGCCAAGCGAGTCAAGTTCTACCTCAAGGTCCGGGTTACCCACATCATCATCAATAGCTGGATCAGATGAAGCGGTGGTTTTTCTCTTGTGAGCTGGCTTCTTGATAACCTTGGTCTTGGGCCGGATTGGCCGCCCTGCCTTCTCCGGTTTGTCTTGCGAAAGCTTCTTGCTCCAAAACGGATTATCGCCCTGGATCAGCAGTAATTAAATGTCAAACAGATAAAGCAGTAACCGGTTCAACAATAGAGCAATTAAAATCTTACCGCTGGCGGTTTGTTGGTGGAGCAGTAAGGAGGCAGACCGGTTTGAGCACAGAGGTGCTCCGGTTCATTCAGCATCTTTTTTACAGATTCTGTACTTCATCATCGGGGAGTTGGATTTTAGTGTGTCGGAGTGGGTCATCGACACTGCCAGTATACTTGCACATCAAACTAGAGCGCCGGCTCAGAGGCAGTATGCTCCAGGATATCCAACAGCATGCAAGATCTATTCCCATTAAGCCGTTGGCCATAAAGGCTCGGAGCTTGGACAGTTGCGGAGCGTATTTAATTCTTTCCTTGGCACTTAGTCTTTGTGGAAAAGGGTGCGTGTTGCTGAGCCGTTCCGGACGGAAGCCAGGCAAGGGATTTTCATTGTCAGGGGAGGTATCCTTGCAATAAAACCAAGTTGCATTCCACTCCTTGGGGTGAGTATGGAGTTTGACGTGGGGATAAGTAATCTCCTTCCTCTTCTGAATGGCCATACCACCCAATTCAGTGTTGGGGCCGTCGGTGAATTCAGTGCGACGGTTTAAATGGAAGAGGTCTCTAAACAACTCAACTGAAGGCTCCTCTTGAAGGTATACCTCAGAGAGCACTTGAAAATGGCATAGGTTGGTAACAGAGTTGGGGCCAATATCCTGTGGACGGAGCTGAAAATTGGCTAACACATCCCGGTAAAATTTAGAGCCGGGCGGTTTGAAGCCCCGGGCCAAGTGATCTGCGAAGACCACAACCTCTCCTTCCTGGGGGGTGGGAGGACATTCATTTCCAGGAACCCTCCAGTGGATCGTATCTTTACTGTCTAAAGCGCCGATTAAGACTAGATCGTCCAACTGTGATTCCGTGACGCGAGAAGGAACCCAATTGCACTCATACACTTGTTTGGCCATGGCGAGATCTACAAGAAATAGGTGATCCGGTTCAAGAACACGCTGGGTAAAAGAAGGTGTTGATCTAAACTACGATAAACCGGAGGCAGTACCTATAAACCGGTCTTCCACAATGCGGCATCATGTGGATTCTGGCGGTTCAACCAGGGGACTAATGGTATATACCGGTTTAGTAACTTTTTTCTATGATAAGTTAAACCGCCTAACCTAAGCATCGGAAGAAATTGAAGCTATGGATAACTAGGTATGCAGAAACAAGTTTCACATGATCTTATCACAGCCGTGGATCTACAGCGAGGTCACAAAAAACAGAAAATATTCCGAAGAGTAAGGCAGAAACAGAAGTGAACCATTGAGCGGGTATGTGCGAGAGATATATGGACTTAGATGAGAAACTACAGGTGGATGCTTAAAGACTACTACTAAACACAGCAGGGATTCACAGATTCATTCAAGGTCAGAAAACAGGTATGAACATGCGACGAACACAGCACGAACATGGAACCCTAAGAACAGATCTAGGTCAAGAAGAGGAGAAAGCTTACCGGGAACGGAGAAGATGCGGAAAGATGCCGCAATGCTCTGGTACGTTCAGGTTGATGCAGCGGCCCAAGACGAGGCAGAGGTCGACGGCGGTGGCGGAGCTCCAAGGCTGGCGACGCGAGGAAGACGAAGAAGAAGGGACAAAGGGAAAGGGAAAGAAATGACCCTTCGGTCTTATTTATAAGGCAACAGAGCTAGGTCAAGCGCGCGGATCCAGGAGCTATTGTTAAAAGAGGGCGTTATAAATGATAAAATTTCATGATGACGTCATGCCGGTTTATAACAACCAGAAATGATGACGACACAGCGGTTTGCCAATTACCCGAAGATGTCCAAGACACCAGATTTTGTGAGGGATTGACATGAACCAGTTCAAATCAATCTGGGGCCTAATGTTGGGGATATTACCACTAGGCGTGAACCGGCCTGCTTGGGCCGGGATAACTTCATTAGTGGTATAAACGGATGAGGGTCCAAGGCCCGTAGCCGGTTTAGAACCTGTAGCCGTAAACCGGCCTGATGTGTAACTTGCATTGTAAGTTAGGAACAGAGAGATACCAACCGGAATACGAGTATGGACCGGTTGGGACTCTATGGACCAACGGGCGTCACCCGTGTATATAAGGGGACGACCCGGCGGCGGTTCAGGGGACAACAACAACAACTCGAGTCTAGGCGAAGCTTGTTTGCTCCCTAGCCATCGAGACCACATCAATTCCATCGCAACTAGACGTAGGCTTTTACCTTCATCGAAGGGGCCGAACAAGTATAAAACCCTCGTGTCTTTGTGTCCGCTTTAACCCCTTCAAGTAAACCCGTAGAGATGGTTCCACGCCTAAGTCCTTTCGCTAGGACATCTGCTGTGACAAATCCACGACACAGGGTACTCATAAACAATATTGGCAAAGCTGAAAAGACTAATTTTATGAGTAGAAGTCTAGCATTATAGGAGAGCATGGTTGAGCACCCAGCAAGTCTTCTCTCAATTTGCTGGCAAATGGGGGTGAAAATTTCAATTTTAAGTCTGTTTGTACTATAACTCCAAATAGGTGAAAGTGATTTTTCCCTGTTTGCAGCCAACTGCAGGTGTGAAATTATTTCATTAGGGACATTAATAGGCACTAAAACTGATTTATTATAGTTGATATTTTAAATCAATTTGAGCATCATAATGGCCAAACAAATTGTTTAATTGGATCACGTGACTTTGAATGTCAGACATTATAAGAACTGTGTCATCAACATATTGAATGATAGGGAAATCTGGATTTGCTTGACAAGGTAAAGAGGCTTGGATGATAGTTGCATCCATTGCTTCTTTAAGTACTGGGTGTAACAGATCAACAATAAGGACAAAAATGAGAGGTGAAAATGGGTCTCCTTCCCTAACTCCCCTTTTACAGTGGAATAGTTTTCCAGGCACTCCGTTGAGAAGGATGGATGAATATCCTGAACTGAAAATCATCTTAATCCACGTAATTCATCTAACTCCTAATCCCTTTGCTTATAGGATGTCATAGATTTATCATGTTCAATCATATCGAAGGCATTTTTGAAGTCCAGTTTCATAATCATAATTTCCTTCTTGGATTTTTGACATTAGTGAATGTACTCAAAGGCCCAAGCCAAACAATATTGAATAGATTTTACTTAAGAAATCCATATTGATTAATGTGCACTAGTTTGAGGATGACTTTTTGCAGCCTATTTGACAAAATTTGTGATGATCTTGATAGTATAGTTCACTTAAAATTTCAGATTATTCTTTTTTGGGATAAGAGTGATGAATGATCCATTGATGGATTGCATGCTTAATCTACCATGATAGAAATCATCAATGAGCTCATAAAATCCTTTGCAATGATATTCCAACAAGCATTTATAAAATCTCCATTAAATCCATCTAGCCCTTGTGCTTCGCGTGAGGGCAAAATTTGAACAACCTCTCAATCTCTTCCATGGACAAAGGAATTTACAAATAATGTGGAGGCACATCATTCTGTAGAATGTTGTTAAGGTGATTTTTTTCAAGTAGCACAAGTAGTACCCAATCTATCTTTAAAAGCTCTCAATAGTATGGCTGCCTTGGCCTGGTGCTCATGGTGCTCCTGTAACAATTCATCATTTAAAATAGATATTTGATTTCTCATGTATTTTATGTTTGCTTTAGCTTGGAAAAAATTGGTGTTCTCATCTACAAGCTTAACCCTGTTGGTATTGATCTAAGGCCCAATGGGCTGAACAAAAAAGAAAAAAAACAGAGGATAAGTTAACGTAAGGGAAGGGGTAACGAACCAACGTACGTTCCCCTCGAACCCAACTTACACGCCCTGATCGGGGGCACCCTAACCAACAAGTGGTTTTGGTCCCCTGTCACCAGCGCACATAAAAACAGATGGGGGAGTAGCCGACACCTACAAGAGACTGATTCACGTACGATTTACTCCTGGCTCCCCACATCTCAAAACCCTACTGATCTGGGGGAACGCTGCACGATGGGAAGATCATCTCCAAGCTCTACCCCTGTTCTAGGGCAGTGCTGCTGGTGCCCAGAGGGACGCCACTAGCTACATCGAGCATCATCACCGAGCCTGCATCAAGCCTGCTTCCATTGGTGGTAAGAACCTAATCCATCTCTCTGATCTGTGCTATTAGGTGATCTAACAATTAGGCTTATGATCCAATCTTCGTGATCCTACTGGATCAACTCTATCAATGGTTTCTTAAGCATGGTTAAGCCTAGATTAGATCCCTAAGATGGTCTGTTTAAGTTTGATGATCATGATTACGTATTGATGATTAAGGTTTAAGATTATGGTTCATGATTAGATTGATTGCCCACTGTTCAAGTTAATGACGCTAGGTTAGGGTTCATTGCTTTCGGTTAAAGAACAAATTGCTACAGGACTAGTGCTAATCAGAGAACTATGATTATTAACCTATTCGGTTAGTCTAACTATGCCACGCTTCCACTTCAGTTTTTGTTGACTAGCATTGGTTTTAAATCATGTTAAGCATATAGAAGGAGGGGAATCGAATGTTTTAAAGAAATCATGCTATTTCCCCTATATTAGCAGTAACCCTAACCCTAACTTTTTCCCCAATTTCAAAATCCCCAAATCTGTGAACAGAGATGAAATTTTAAAGAAAAAAATAGATTTGTGGGCTTACCTAGATGATGTCGGCCTTCGGGGTCCGCACGGCCACCGCCGTCCGCGCACGCCATGGCCGGGACGCTTCTGCCTTTTCGGATGGCGTGCAAAATGGAGTAGTTATCGCCGCTGCTACGCTCACGGACGCGCGCGTCGCCAGGCCTCTGCGCCTTCGACGTCATCGTCACCGTCGAATGCTTGCGCCGACAACAGCCGACGAAATGCCTCCCGTCCGCCGCTTGAGTCGTCATGGCTGCGATGTTGGAGCCACGCTCACCGGATGAGCGTGCGTGACAAGGTCCGCTGCACGCTGCGCCGACGAGGGCAGCTGCCGTGCGTCCATGGCTGGCTAGATTTGGCAGCCGCGGCCCATCGTTGCTCCGGTTGGATTGGGGGAAATGGGGATTAGGGATAGGGTTTGACCACTCAGTGGTTTTGCTCCGTTCCGGAGCGATCTGAGTCATCGGCTTGATCCAACATGTCAGATCAATGCGCGGCTCTGGACGGGCCATCGGACGCTTAGCAGGCCGTTTTCTTGGTCGGGCTTCTTCCCAGGTTGTTCTACACCAGCAGCAAACACTCTTTCTTTCTTTAATGATTATGTCTGCGGGAATTGAGTTTTAACGGGCTCCCATGGGTTGATGGGCTAAAATTAAAGTTCTATGCTTTTTTATCTTTTTATTTAGTGCATTTTACGTATTATGATTATCCTCAAAACGTTTTGCATTGTTATAAATAGAAAAATTGCTAGAAAAATGATGCTGGAAATTATGTTTTAGTTTTCTCAATGAAATGAAACCAATGAGAAATTTTATTTAGAAAACTTTAATGAATCAACGTTTGTGTCATTTTATGGCATATTTATGTTCATCTCATGGTAATATCAATAAATGATGTATTATTAATGTTAAAAAAATTGATATTGCACACGAGATTTATGTGATCATTTTTGTAATACAGAACAACGTTGTTTTACGTTTTTGAATCACTCTGTTAATTCATTATTATTTTCTGCCCAACGGCAATATAATTTGGAGCTAATTTTTGCATGAAAAATGATCAAACCAACGTAGGTTAATTTTTGTGAAATTTAATTTAATTATGATGTTCTTTTCCTTTACTTATGATACTTTGTGGCCTCAGATCTCGTGGCCTCAGATCGAGCCTCTTATTAGGGATAACTTCCAAACTTGGAAGGACTCGTTGCTTTTGCACCTCAGCTGGCAAGAGGTTAACCTCACACTGAGGGAAAGTAAACCAGTGGAACCTAAAAAGGATGCCACTTGGTATGTAGAGCTTAAGAAAGCCTATGATACTAAAGTTGAGAAGTGGGAAAGGTCAAACAGAATGGCGCTCCTAATTATGAACTTCTCCGTCTCGACTGAGATTAAAGGGGTTATTCCTGAAAATGCCGCTGAATATTTGAAATTGGTGGAAGAACAATTTAAGGGCTCATAGAAAGAGTACACAGATGAGCTTTTGACAAGTTGCTTGGAAAATATGACGGGCATGGAAATGTGAGGGAGCACATCTTAAGTACGAGCAATGTCGCGGAAAAGCTTAAAACCATGAAGTGTGACTTAAACGAAGAGCTTTTTGTGCTCCTAGTTTTTAGGTCACTATCCTCATAGTTCAATCCCTTCAAAATAAACTACAATTCTCTTGAAACCAAATGGAAACTATCTGAACTCATTGCACATTGCGTTCAGAAGGAAGAGAGAATGAAGAGTGAGCAGGAAGATCAAGCTCTCCATGTTAACTCTGCAAGAGGAAGCATGAGAACATGCTCGTAACAATAATGTGCCCAATAAAAAGCAGTATTCCAAAAAGAATCCTTCAAAGCCTAAGAAATGCAACAAGGCAAGTTGTTCAAGTCCCGCTCCTTCAACGCCTGCTCCAGTTAATCTTACAAATGCCGCTATAGAAAGATTTTGCAATTTTTGCAAACAGCCAAATCATGTCAAGGCAGACTGTCGAGGTTTTCTTAAGTGGCTAAATAAAAGGGGTGAGGATGAGATCACCCTTGTAGATGAATCTCTATATGTTTATTTTTCTGAATCTACATGGTGGATTGACTTAGGTGCGACTGTTCATGTCATGAATTCTTTGCAGAGATTCCATATAGGCCACACCCTAAGGGGTACAAGAAGACTTAATGTCGCGAATGGGAAGGAGGCTGAAGTTGAAGACGTGGGCTCCCTCACCTTGAAGTTGCACACTGGTTTCCTACTTCAGCTCAAGGACGTTCTTTACGTGCCTACATTGAGTAGGAATATGATTTTAGTTTCATGTTTAGATGATTTTGGTTTTCAATGTACCTTTGGGGAGAAACAGTGTTTTTAAAGTATTGTAATAAGAATGTTGGTCTCGTCGTCCGATGAGGCAAACTTTATATGTTAAATCTGTTTGGTTCTCCTATGTGTGTGAATCTCTGCGAGATAAATATGAATGAACGCAATCATGAAAAGAATGGGAGAAGTATCAATCCTTCTTCAAAATTGTTGCATTGTCGCTTGGGCCACATTTCCAGGGGAGAATGGAACGATTGATTAAACTAGAAATACTTCCTCTGCTAGATTTCTCTGATGTAGGCAATTGTATTGACTTTATTAAGGGAAAATATGTGAAAACAATTAAGAAAGGAGCAGTAAGAGCCACAGTGGTCCTTGAACTTATTCATACTGATATATGCAGACCTTTTAAAGTGAAGTCTATGGATGGTTTTGATTCTTTCATTACCTTCACAGATGATTTCTCTCGCTATGGCTACATTTACCCCATACGTGATCAATCCGAAGCTTTCAACAAATTTAAGATTTATAAAGCCGAGGTTGAAAATCAACTCAACCTAATGATCAAAGTAGTACGGTCTGACGGTGAGGGAGAATATTATGGCAGACATGCTCCTTATGGGAAAATTCCAGGACCATTTGCGAAATATCTTGCTGAAAATGGAATTATTGCCCAATATTCAATGCCTGGTGAACCTCAGCAAAATGGCGTAGCTGAGCATCGCAACCACACTCTTATGGATATGGTATGTAGCATGCTTAGTCATGCAAACTTACTAGTAAGCCTTTGGATGGAGGCATTGAAAACAGCTGCACACATCCTGAATCTTGCTCCAACTAAGTCAGCACCGAGCACACCCAACGAGATGTGGGCGGGAAAGAAACCGAGCTTGAATTACTTGTGTCTGTGGGGCTACCCAACTGAAGCTAAAGTATTCAATCCACATATTAAGAAGTTGGACCCAAAGACAGTTAGTTGTTTTTTCATTGGGTACCCTCATAGAGGAAAAGGATATCGCTTTTATTGCCCAGGTCATACCACCAAGTTTGTGTAAACGAGGCAAGCGATATTTTTTTGAGGATAATGAAATTACTGAGGTTAGGGCGATTGATCTTGAGGAGAAGCGGGTGTACTTTCCATCCCCGACTATCCAACAGAACTTTATTCCTATGCCTAATATGCACGAGACACCTACTGGTGATCCCAAACCTGAAGTGGATCCTCAATCCGACGAGGAGCCTTAGCATAATGAAGATCCTCAACATGATGAGGATCCTCGGCCAAATGATGATCCTCAACCCAATGTTAATCCTCAACCTTCTCGGGCAAGAGAAAATGCACATACTAATGAGCCTATGTGAAGATCACACCGGGAAAAGAAAAAGGCATCTCTAGCGATTATGTCACTTTCATGTGTGAGGATGAAAATGACATAGGGAAGGCACAAGATCCGACCTCATATAAAAAAGCCACTAAAAGTGAAGACTCGTCCAAATGGTTAGTCGCCATGGAAGACGAATTGAAATCTATGAGCTCGAACGATGTTTGGGACTTAGGAGAAGTTCCTAATGGAGCCAAAAGGGTAGTTTGCAAGTGGGTCTACAAAACCAAATATGATTCCAAAGGAAATGTCAAAAGGTTCAAAGCAAGACTTGTAGCAAAAGGTATTACACGGAGAGAAGGAATTTATTGTAAGGAGACCTTCTCGCCCATGTCAACCAAAGATTCTTTCAGAATTGTCATGGCACTTGTAGCTCATTATAATTTGGAGCTGCATCTGTCAGAGTAATGGGCCACGGGTAGGCTGACCCGGGACCCAGGATCTTTCAAGACATCGGGGCAGGCCACGCCCCTCTGGCCGAGTCCCAGCAGGCGACCTCCAGAGAGGCCGAGTCCTAGCTGGCGATCCCCCGAGAGGCCGAGTCCCAGACGGCGACTTTAAAGCAAGCCGACTCCCGGCTTCCGACCTCCAGGAGTGCTGACTATGGGAGTCGGCCCACGACATTTCACGAAGACCGATGCAGGGCACGGCCCCGACGTGGCCGTCCCTTCCTGCCTACGAGGGGTTGGCATGGCTACAGTGAGCCATATCGCTGGGAGATCTCCGGCGAGGCGCGGCACTGTTGCCATGCCTCCCCTGACCTCAGCCACAGTGCGTGATGCACTGTGCCCACGACGCCGGCCTGTACGGCCCAGAGATCGCAGGGCCACCTGTCAGTGGATGAATCAAAGACGGCCAGAGCACCAGAAGACGGCCCTGTGGGAGTCGGCCTCCACGGAGTCGGCCGTCTCCCCGCCAGGGCCCCACAAGCTATAAATCAGATTGGACGGGAAGTGGCGACAGTGATCGCCTGACAGACGGCGGCACTGTTGCCACGACCCCATGACCAAGCCTGCGTCATCAGGAGCGCCGCACAGTGTTCGGACTGTCCGCAGGACCCACCAGTCGGCGGGCCCCAGAAGCCGGCGGGAAGGACGGCGGCATGAGAGACAGACGGCTGGGGTCCACACCCAGTCAGATTACTATTGTACCCCCGGGGGTAGGACTATATAAACCCCCCGGGACACCCATGCAAAGGGTTCAGCCTTTGATAGAGTTAGACACGTAGACCAGGGAGGAGAGAACCAGCTTAGCTCCCTCCTGCCTCCCGAAACAGCTCTAGGAGCGCCATTGTAGCCACTTTGCCATAGTGACCATGCGGAGACCCCGCAGAGCAGCAGTAGGGGTGTTATCTCCCCGGAGAGCCCCGAAGCTGGGTAAGATTCGCCGGCGTGCATGTCTGCGCCTCATCCTGTTTCCAGGCACCGGCGACGTTCTACTCGCCCCCACCATGATAAGCCATCCTTTGGCATATGTCGCACCCAACCCCCGACATTTGGCGCCCACCGTGGGGCGAGGTGCACCGTCGTCCGGAGATCTGTTCTGGACGGGAACCCTTTTCCTCCCTGGCGAGTGCAGCCAGCCAGGATCGCCAGATGGAGTCTGCATCGACACGCTGCGCGGCGCCGAAGCCGCCTGCGCCGCGAGCGGCCTCGCCGAACTTATCGGCGAGGTGGGCCTATTCGACGAGCCTGCATCCGGCGCAGGCACGGATGCCCCCGAGAATCTTCTCGCGGGCCTCCTCGACCAACTCCATGTTGCCGGCGAGCCTGCCGTAGATTTGGAGTCCGTAGGCTCCTCCGACCCGATGCTGGTCGACTCCGACACCGTATCGCTTGACATCTTGCCCACCAAAATGGTGGTCTACGACGAGCCACTTCCGTACGAGGAGAGTGGCGGAAGCGACGTCATGGAGGTGCTCGTCATCAGCCACGGTGAGCACTCCGGTGAAGAAGCCCAGGACCCGCTAGCCGCTACCCTGCAAGACCTGACCGCGCCCATTCCAGAGGACGCGGACGCCGAGACGCTGGAGGCACGCCACCTTCAGATCGTCGAAGGCGCCAAGAAGTTGGCAAGCATGAGGCGCTTATCAGAGGCATACCAGCGCGAGATGGATCGCGCCGTAGGCGGCTCGCTGGCTCCGACTGGGCCGAGCCGTCTAGGTGCGGTCCGACAGCGCGGCGCGGCCATCGCCGACTTACTCGGGGCGAAACGCCCTGTTTACGCCACCCCAGCGGAGAATATCCGCACCGCCCAAGCGGCGACTGGCGAGCTAAAGAACTTTGAGGGCGAAGAGCATCGTGTGATAACAGAGCGAGTCCAGCAGCTCCTTGATGCGGTCGTTGCGCAAAACGCGGCCGGCGGCCGCGCAGATGCGCTGCAGCAGCCAAACGACGACTTACCTCCCCGCCGGGATCAAGGCGCGACCTCCCGGACGCCAACTGGCGGAGTCGACGGAAGGAAAGAGAAGGAGCCGGCTGTCAGTCACAGTCGGACTCATATCACCATCGAGCGCGACCAAGACGGCCGCCCAAGAGCAGTAGAATGGCGAGACGATTATCTGCCTCCCCCGCCCAGAAGAGAACGGCGAGTTTCTCCGCCACCTGTTGAGCATCCGACTCTTGGAGGTCGCCTTGGCCGCCGAGAGGGAGTCGGAGAGAATGACGCCCGCCATCGGATCGACCGACTCCACCAATCCCTGGTGCTCGAAGAAGAAGATGAGCTGGGTCCGCCTTGCTTCGGGCCCCGCATCAGAGACGAGCTCTTCCCCAAAGGGTTCATGCTCCCCCGAGACACGCCCAAGTACACCGGCTCCGTAAAGCTGGAAGACTGGCTGATAGACTACTCCACAGCCGTCAGCATAGCCAACGGCAACAAGCGAGTTGCCGTGAAGTATGTTCCTCTCATGCTCCAGGGCACGGCCCGGACATGGCTGAACAGCCTGAAGCCCCGCAGCATCAATAGCTGGGTCGATTTCACCGAAGCCTTCATCCGCAACTTCACCAGCACGTACAAGCGACCTCCCAAGCCGCGCCAGCTCTCCTTATGCGTGCAAGACCCTGAAGAATCAACGCGCGACTACCTCACACGCTGGGGCAAACTTCAAAACTCCTGCGAGGGCGTGCACGAGGTGCAGGCTATCGAGTACTTCACTGCCGGGTGCCGAGAGGGCACCCTCCTCAAGCACAAGCTCCTCTGCGACGAGCTAGAAACCCTTGACGAGCTGCTAGTCATAGCAGATAAGTACGCCACGGCCGGCTCTTCTATGAAGACGGAGATTCAAGTCAACGCGGCTGGCAAAGTGACTCCCCAGGCTCCCAGAACTCCGGCTGGAGACGCCAGTCGGCGATAACAACAAAATGACAACAAACGCAAGGCCCCCCAGCCGACTTCCAACAGTCGGCAGGTCGCAGCAGTAGAAGATCAGCAGCCGGAGGGGCAGCCTCCGGCCAAGCGGCAGAAAGGCGGAAGTCCAATTGGTTGCCGGCTTTCTCCTATGAGCAGACTTTAGATGGTCCTTGCAAGTTCCACAGTGGTGCGAAGCCGTCGAACCACACCACCAGAAAGTGCCACTGGCTCGCCAGAATCGCCAAGGGGGACGGCCTCACTCCTCCGCCGCCTGCAGGGCCGCCGCCTCCGCCGCTGCCCCAGCAGCCAGCGGCTCGGCCAGTCGGCGCAGTACAAGACGAGTTCCCGGAAGAGCACGGAGCCTACGTAGTATTCACCAGTGTGGCAGATGACTGGCGCAGCAGGCGCCAACAGCAGCAAGAAGTAAACGCAGTAGCAACGGATGCTCCAGAGTTCATGCATTGGTCCGAGAGGCCTATCAGTTGGAGTCGGGCGGATCACCCAGAGGTGATGCCGAGTCCAGGCTCCTATGCCCTGGTCTTAGGTGCGACCTTGGCTACTAATAGGCGGGCCGCCCGTTTTTCGCGGGTCCTGATAGATGGAGGCAGCAGCATAAACATCCTGTACAAAGACACCATGGAGAAGCTAGGAATCAGGAGAAGGCAGCTGCAGAGCAGCCGCACCGTGTTCCATGGAATTGTACCCGGCCTCTCCTGTTCACCGATCGGCAAGATCCTGATAGACGTCCTCTTCGGAGACAAAGATCACTTCCGCCGAGAGCCGGTCTGGTTCGAGGTGGTGGACTTGGAGAGCCCGTACCACGCTCTTCTTGGCCGGCCTGCCTTGGCCAAGTTCATGGCGGTTCCACACTACGCCTACCTTAAAATGAAGATGCCGAGTTCCAAGGGGATTCTGACCATTGCCGGCGACTACAAGAAGTCGTCCGCTTGCGCGGCCGAGAGCAGTCGGCTGGCCGAGTCCTTGGTCATCGCAGCCGAGAAACGGCTCCTTGACCGAGTCGTGGCGATGGCCGGAAAGCAGCCAGAGATGTCGCCCGACCCCAAGGAGTCGGAGGTAGAAGGATCATTCAAGCCGGCCAAAGAAACCAAGAAGATACCCTTGGACCCAGAGCACCCAGAAAGATACGCTGTCATAGGCACAGGCCTTGACAACAAATAGGAAGGCGAGCTCGTCGATTTCCTCCGTGAGAATCGGGACATCTTTGCATGGTCCCCCAAGGACATGCCGGGTGTACCGACGGAATTCGCCGAGCACAAGCTACACGTCAGGCCAGATATGAAGCCCGTCAGGAAGCCCTTGCGCCGCCTGTCAGAAGAGAAAAGAAGAGTTGTTGGAGAAGATATAGCCCGGCTCCTGGCAGCCAGTTTCATCATGGAAGTGTTTTTTCCAGAGTGGCTGGCAAACCCGGTGTTGGTACTGAAGAAAAACAAGCAGTGGTGGATGTGCATCGACTACACAAGCCTCAATAAAGCCTGCCCGAAGGACCCGTTTGCTCTGCCAAGGATTGATCAGGTGATAGATTCCACAGCCGGATGCGAGCTGTTGAGTTTCCTAGACGCATACTCAGGATACCACCAGATCAAGCTGAATCCAGCAGACAGACTGAAGACCGCATTCATCACGCCGTTTGGAGCCTTCTGTTACCTGACAATGACGTTCGGCTTGAGGAATGTCGGCGCCACCTTTCAGCGTTGCATGCAGAAATGCCTCCTCAAGCAACTCGGCAGGAACGCCCACGTCTATGTGGATGATGTGGTGGTGAAGACGGAAAAGCGTGGGACGCTGCTGGAAGACCTCAAAGAGACCTTTGAAAATCTGCGCCGATTCCGGATCAAGCTCAACCCCGAGAAGTGTGTTTTCGGAGTACCAGCCGGCCAGCTCCTTGGCTTCCTGGTCTCCGAACGCGGCATAGAGTGCAACCCCGTAAAGATCAAGGCCATTGAGAGAATGGAGGTACCTAGCCGACTGTTGGATGTGCAGAAGTTCATCGGCTGCTTGGCGTCCATCAGCCGATTTATCAGTCGGCTGGGCGAGAAAGCTCTGCCCTTGTATCAACTGATGAAGAAGACCACCTTTTTGAGTGGAACCACAAGGCGGATGAGGCATTTCTCCAACTGAAGAAGATGTTGACTACTCCCCCCGTGTTGGCGGCTCCGACTCCCAAAGAGCCCATGCTCTTGTACATCGCCGCCACCAGCCGAGTAGTCAGCACAGTCATTGTAGTCGAGCGCAAGGAGGAAGGCAAGGCGCTCCCTATCCAGAGACCGGTATATTACCTGAGCGAGGTACTGTCGACCTCCAAGCAAAACTACCCTCACTATCAGAAGATGTGTTACGGCGTGCATTTTGCCGCCAAGAAGCTGAAGCCCTACTTTTCAAGAGCATCCAATCACTGTGGTTTGCACCGCTCCACTCGCCGAGATCATTGGAAGCCGAGACGCCTCCGGCCGAGTGGCCAAATGGGCTATAGATCTAGCCCCTTACACCATCTACTACCAGCCCCGCACCGCCATCAAGTCGCAGGCGCTGGCCGACTTCCTCGTCGACTGGGCCGAGACCCAGTACCTGCCGCCAGCGCCTGACTCCACTCATTGGCGGATGCATTTCGACGGCTCCAAGATGCGCACCGGCCTTGGAGCCGGCGTCGTCCTCACCTCCCCTAAGGGCGACAAGCTCAAATACGTGCTGCAAATCCACTTCGCCGCCTCCAACAACGTCGCCGAATATGAGGCGCTCATTCATGGGCTCCGGCTTGCCAAAGAACTCGGCATTCGCCGGATCCTGTGCTATGGCGACTCCGACTTGGTGGTTCAGCAATCATCCGGCGACTGGGACGCCAAAGACGCAAACATGGCGAGCTACCGCTTCCTGGTGCAGCAACTCAGCGGATATTTCGAGGGGTGCGAATTCCTTCACGTGCCAAGAAATGACAACGATCAAGCAGATGCCTTGCCACGAGTCAGCTCCACTCGCCAAGCAATACCTTCCGGCGTCGCCCTTCAGCGCCTCCTCAAGCCGTCTATCAAGCCCTCACCAGAGTCAGACTCCATCTTCGTGCCGGTTCCGCCAGAAATAGTCGGATCCGACTCCAAAGCCCCAGCATGCGACCTCAAGGAAACCACAGTTGAAACCGGCCCGAGGACTTCAGAGCCCAGCCCGGGGACTACGCCAGTCGGCCCGGGGACTTTAGAGCCCAGCCCGGGGACTGCGCCAGTCGGCCCGGGAGCTGCCCCAGTCGGCCCAGAGATTCCGTCAATTCAGCAAACGGCCGCAGACTCCAACCCGCCGCCTCCCAGCCCAGCCACCCTTGTCCAAGTCGCTGCGGTAGCAGTTGAAGAGATAGCAGCACCTTCATGGGCACAGCCTATCCTCAAGGTTCTAGTGAGCAAAGAATTGCCAACAGATGAGATCTTGGCTCGGCAAGTGCAGCGCCGAGCAGCAGCATACACCATAGTCAACAAAGAGCTAGTCAGGCGCAGTGTCACTGGTGTCTACCAGCGCTGCGTAGAATCAGAGCAAGGCCAAGCGATTCTCAGAGACATCCATCAGGGCGAGTGCGGCCACCATGCGGCTTCGAGGGCACTCGTGGCCAAAGCCTTTCGGCACGGTTTCTTTTGGCCGACTGCCCTGGAAGAAGCTAAAGAGCTAGTCCAAAAATGCAAGGGGTGCCAGATGTTCCGCTCCAAGCCCCTTCAGCCGGCTTCCGCGCTGAAGACAATCCCCATTGCCTGGCCCTTCGCAGTTTGGGGCATGGACATGGTAGGACCATTCAAGACGGCCCGAGGCGGCCTAACTCATCTGCTTGTCGCGGTGGACAAGTTCACCAAGTGGGTGGAAGCAAAGCCCATCAAGAAGTTAAACGGGCCTACAGCAGTAACCTTCATTGCCGACATCACGGTGCGGTACGGCATACCGCACAGCATCATCACCGACAATGGCACAAACTTTGCCAAGGGCGCCTTGGCTCGTTTCTGCGCGACGCAGGGCATCCGACTGGACTTAGCGTCCGTTACCCATCCGCAGTCAAACGACCAGGTGGAACGAGCCAATGGCCTCATCCTGTCCGGCATCAAGCCTCGATTGGTCGAACCACTTGAGCGTTCGGCCGGCTGTTGGGTCGAGGAGCTGCCTGCCGTCCTCTGGAGTCTACGCACAACCCCAAACAAGTCAACCGGCTTCACGCCTTTCTTCCTCGTCTACAGTGCCGAAGCCGTCATCCCGACGGATATAGAGTTCGACTCTCCGCGAGTCTCCATGTACACCAAAGAGGAAGCCAAAGAAGCACGCCAAGACGGCATCGATCTGCTGGAAGAGGGCCGACTGTTGGCACTCAGCCGGTCCGGCATCTACCAGCAGAGTCTGCGCCGATACTACAACCGCAAGGTCAAGCCAAGATCATTTCAAGAGGGCGACCTTGTGCTCCGGCTGATTCAGAGAACAGCCGGCCAGCACAAGTTGTCGGCGCCTTGGGAAGGTCCCTTCATCATCAGCAAGGTGCTAGGGAACGATGCCTACTATCTGATCGATGCTCAGAAGCCTCGAGCGCACAAGAGGGACGACTCCGGCAAAGAAACAGAGCGCCCGTGGAACGCGAATCTTCTTCGAAGATTTTACAGTTGATGCAGTATGTATCGCACTACCCTCTTTGTATTAAAGTACTAAGACCTTAGGCCCCCCGGGACGAGCTCGGGGACTGCCTTTTTGATTATCTATATGATAAGAATTACGCTTCCGAATATGCTGCTCTTTTTTATCACACTGTCTGGCACCGGGTCCGACTAGTCGGCCCGGGGACTTGTCGTCTTGCGCTATGAAATGCTTCCTGCGGTCAGACAAGTAATGTGTTGCACTCAAGCCGTCTCCTGTCGAAAGCCGCAGCTCGCAGAGCGACTGTCAGTAGGCAGGGAACAAGCAAGAGCGAGCGCACGCATGAAAAATGGCTAAGGACCTAAAAGCCTACGCATAGCCCAAGCCGGCTACCAGCCTCCCCCCACCGAGCCGACTCATGAGCAGTCGGCTCGCCGTCTCGACTTTTATCAAGGACAGCCGACTCTCGAATAGTCGGCCTGTCGCTTTCTAGCCGATTTGCTAGAGAAACTCTAAATGGCTAAGTACTTGCCTTCCTGAAGTAGCCAAGCACTTGACCCGGCGACAGTCCGCAGAGCGGCTGCCCAGCGGGCAAGGCGGCAACTAAAGGAAGGCGGCAAAGGAAAAAGTCTAAGGAGCAATAAGCAAGGAAAGGCGGAAATTAGATAAATATTTACATAGGCCCTCGGCCGAATCTCCGAATAAGAATTCAGGATACACCCCGTGGGTGGAATTGTTCGAACCTAACAAGTCTTTCAAAATATTAATGAAGACAGATAAACAGAAGCAGTCTAGGAGGCAGCCTCCGGGGCCGGAGGATCGGAGGTGACGGCGGTGTCGGATGCCGGGGCAGTCGGCTGGGCGGTCTCAGCCTGGTCGCCTCCGGCAGCGGTCGCCTTGTCCCCGCGCGGCTCGTTGCTAGAGGCGCGATCGGGCTGAGGCTGGCCGCCTGCTTCGTCTTCTGGCGCCTCCTCCTCGCCTCCGTCCTCCGACTCGTCCTCCTCCTCGGCACTGGAGTCGATCACCTCCGCCGAGTCTTCCTCGTACTCCGGGTTCATCCCGAACCAGTCCGGCGGTGCCTCCTCGCCGCCTTCAGTCCGCTCGGGCACGAAGATGCTGGTGTCCGTGTACTCGGCGATGGCCGCCGCGTGCTCGATGAGGGCGCCTTCTACGGCCTCCAGCTCGGCCTGGGCTTCTGACTGAAATGCGGCCAGGCGGTCCAGGTCTAGCCCCGGATACCACGCCTTGACGAACTCCAAGGCCCGGCGTGCTCTGGCTCGGGCCGAGGAGCCCTTCCAAGCCTCAAGGCGGCCGGCGGTGACTTCGAGCCAGTCGGCGGTCCGACTGGCGGTGCGCAGAGCCGGCACGTCCGGCCACAGGGCGGCAACCACCTGGGCACCGGCACGCTGAAGACGGCGCAGCAGGCGGTGAGCAGGACGAAGACAAGCCCCAATGCTCAGAAGCTGCTCGTCGATGGTTCGGGGGGCGTTGGTGGCAATCACCTCACCCTTCGCCCTTCGCGCCTCCCGAGCCGCCTCGATGGCCAGAGGGACGGCTTGTGAATGGCCGGGAAAAGAAGTCTGCCAAGGTAGAAAAGAAGATAGTCGGAAAATCAGAAATCAGCCTGACACAAAGTCGGAAGACCAAAGAAGCAAAAAAGGCTTACCATCGACGATGTCCTCGAGCTCGTGGTAGCCGGAGGTCAGCATCGCCTCCCGATCAGTCCAGGCGGAGCGTTCGACCTCGAACTCGGCCATGAGGGCGGCCTCCCGCGACTTAGCATCGCCCTGCGCCTTCCGGAGCAACTCCTTCTGCTCGGCCAGCTGCGTCGCCAACAGATCGCGCTCTTTGGCGAGCCTGTCGCACTCCTCTTCCTTGGCACGACGAGCAGTGTTGGCCTCGCCCAGCTGCTCCTAGAGGGCGGCGTTGGCGCCTGAAGAACGAAGAAGAAGACAAGGAAAGTCATCAGTAAATTAGATCGCCGGCGAGATCCGGCCCGACTGCTCAGCAGTCGGCCCGAATCTTGGGGACTACAGCCCACGGGCGCGCCAGTGCGCCCCCACAGAGAAGAAAGAAATTAGGTCGCCAGAGAGATCCGGCCCGACTGCTCAGCAGTCGGCCCGAATCTCGGGGACTACAGCCCGCGGGTGTGCCAGCGCGCCCCCGCGAAGAAGGAAGAAAGAGCTCACCCCGGCTTTCCGTCAGGTCGGCGGTCCGCTTGTTCAGCTCCTCGACATTGCGGTTGAAGGCAGTGGCGCGGAGATTATGATATTCCTGCAAAAAGCCGGCAAAGGCAAAAGTTAGTACTCGGAGCTCACCAGAGGGAGTTCCGAACCGCCTGCTCAGCAGCCGGCCCGGGACTCGGGGACTACACCCAGTGGGTGCGCTGGCGCGCCCCCACAGAGAAAGACAGAAATTAAAAAAGAGAAAGGAAACATACCTGGACGGATGTCCGCACGGCCAGATGCGCTCTGGTGCAGAGTTGGAGGGCGTCGCTCTCCGCGCGCAGCTTTGACTGGACATCCAGGAGGGCCTGATTCAGCGGGCCGGTGCCGCCTCCGCGTAACCAGCCGGTGGGCGTGGCACTGGAGGCTTCGACGTCCAGACTCGCCGAGCTGGCTACGCCAGTCTCCCGAGCTCGTGGCGCCGAGCTCGTCCTCTCAAGCCGGCGGCGTGCTGGCACGGCGACTTGAAGAAGCAGCCGCGCCTCGGCATCATTCGTGGTCGGTGGATCCTGCGGGTCCATCGGCTGCTTGCCATGCGGCCTCCTAGACGGTGGCGGAGGCGGCGGAGGCGGCGCGTGGGTGTCCGAGCCTGAAGCCTCGCCGCCCTCCTCCACGAGGGGGTTCTCGGTGCCGACCTCTCCGGTCTGCCCCGTGAACTCCAGAGCCGGCGGCGCCGACGACAATGGAGGGATAAGCATCGCCGATCGGCGACGCGCGACCTCCTCAGCGCGCCGTTTCGTCGCAGCGGCAGCCTCGGCCTCCTCCAGTTTCTTCTGGGCATTGGCGGCCGCCTTCTCAGCCTCCGCCTTCTCCAGGCGGTCGGCCTCCTCTTCGTCGCGCTTCTCCCGCGCATTCTGTTCCGTCGCCTCCCGAAGGTCGGCGGCGGGATCGACCCGCCGAGTATTGGCGGATGTCTCTACCGACCCCATGACAGAGGGGACAGCCGCTCTTTCAAGGGAGAGGGGAGCTCTGGAGAAGAACGGAGGGAGAATCAAAAAAGACTCGGATAAGATCCAACAAAGAAAATGAAAGAGTGAAAAAGACTTACGCGGAAACTAGCGGTGGCCTTCTCACTTCCCTTCGGAAGCGGTTGGCCTTCGCGGCCGCCTCCTCCCGCTTGGTCGCGGCGGCCGCCCCCTTGAACTTCTTCTGCTTGCCGTCGGGCGCGCTCGGCCCGACGTGACGCCTCTTTGCACCGACTTCGCCGGAGGGGCCGACCCTTGGTTGGCGGCGCGGGACGACTTCCACGTCGGCGTCGTCCTCGGGCCAGTCGGCGAAGGTGGCCGATGGCCTGAGGCCGCCGTCTGCCCCCTCTCCGCCGCCTTCGGCGTTGGCCTCCAGCGCCGCCGCCCCCAAGTCGGGGTCGTCGATGTCGCTGTCCTCGCGATCTGGGACGTAGTCGCGGGGCTCTCTCATGGCGCCGGCTGCGGGCGCCGTGAGGGGATTCTGCCCAGAAGGAACCAATGATGATTAGAAGCCGGAGTCGGCTGCAAAGAAGATCAAGCTATAGAAAGATGCGACTTACCACTGGAGGGGGGTTGTCGCGTGAGTACGGCTCCTTGCCGAACTGCCAGTCCTCTGTGAACTCGCAGTGCGCGATGTGGTTCACCAAGTTCGCCACCTCCCTGCGGGGCATTTCCTTGGTGCACAGCCGGCTCGGATCATGGCGGCCGCTCATCTGACAGATGAGGTGAGGCCGGCCCTGGAGTGGGAGGACTCGGCGCGCCACGAAGGCGGCCAGAAGGTCGGATCCGACGAGGCCCTCCGACTGCAGCAGAACTCGGAGTCGCGCCACGGAGGCGGCTCCGGAGGGAGACAGCGACTTGGACCGGTGGGACCAACTGGCAAGCCTGCCAGTCAGAGGCTCGGGGTCGAAGGGCGGCAAGTTGACCCAGTCACCGTCGGTGGAGAGATTCTTCACGTAGAAGTAAGAGCGCTGCCACATCTTCACCGACTTCACCAGCGAGATGGGAGGGAAAGGGTTGTCGGCCGTCGAGCGCTGCACCGCGATGTAGGTGCCGCACTGAGCCGGCGTGCCGGCGGCCTGAGTGCCGAGCTTCGAAGAGAAAAATTCTCCCCACAACTCGAGGGTGGGGAGAACGCCGAGGTAGCCTTCGCACAGAGTGGCGAAGGCGGAGAGCAGCACCACCGCGTTTGGGGTGAGGTGGTGCGGCTGAAGATTATGGAACTCCAGGAACGAGCGGAAGAACCCGCTCGCCGGCAGCCCCAGCCCACGCATTAGATGCGAACGAAAGACGACCCGCTCGCCCTCCTCCGGCGCGGGCCGGATCTCTCCCGCCGGCGCGGGACGGGCGTGCACCAGGTCCGCACTGGGGAGACGGCGGGTCCGGTGGAGAAACTTGATGTGCTCCGCCTCCACGTCCGAGCCGTCCCACACGCCGGAGCGCGGGGCGGGGGGCGCGGCGGAGGAAGAGCTCATCATCGACGAGAGAGGATGCTTTGGCTCGCGGCGGAGGAAGAAGGGAAGGCAGGAGAGCGAGGGAGAGGGTGTGCGTGCAGTGCCGCCCCGCTCCTCCCCGCCTATTTATAGCCCTACGGGCTGAGGAGCCGAGGGGGCGGATGTGGGATTAACTGCGCTCGAAGCCCCACGCCGCCCACGATTTACCCCACGAAGTTATTGCGCGCAGTAACAACGTGGGGATGCCAACCGTCCGCAGCCGCAGCGGATCCGCTCAGAAGCCGAGGCGCGGTAGTGGAGGGCCCCACCTGGCGGCCCATCCCGTCGCGCGCGTGGGTGGGCAGACTATCCTCCCCACGTGGCGCCGCGCGATAGGACCATCTCGATGGCGGCAGGGAAGCGTATCCGATACGCCGCCTGTTTTCCCGCCGCGACTTACGAATAATGGCCCCTCGCTGAACAAGTCCGACTTCGGCGAGTCGGCCCGAAGAAACAGCGGCCGAGTCTCAGAGTCAGCTCTGGGAAGATTGAAACTGTTGAAGCCCCACGAGGCGGCGCCCGCAGGGCTTCACCAGCTTCGGGGACTACTGTCGGAGTAATGGGCCACGGGTAGGCTGACCCGGGACCCAGGATCTTTCAAGACATCGGGGCAGGCCACACCCCTCTGGCCGAGTCCCAGCAGGCGACCTCCAGAGAGGCCGAGTCCTAGCTGGCGATCCCCCAAGAGGCCGAGTCCCAGACGGCGACTTTAAAGCAAGCCGACTCCCGGCTTGCGACCTCCAGGAGTGCCGACTATGGGAGTCGGCCCACGACATTTCACGAAGACCGATGCAGGGCACGGCCCCGACGTGGCCGTCCCTTCCTGCCTACGAGGGGTTGGCATGGCTACAGTGAGCCGTATCGCTGGGAGATCTCCGGTGAGGCGCGGCACTGTTGCCATGCCTCCCCTGACCTCAGCCACAGTGCGTGATGCACTGTGCCCACGACGCCGGCCTGTACGGCCCAGAGATCGCAGGGCCACCTGTCAGTGGATGAATCAAAGACGGCCAGAGCGCCAGAAGACGGCCCTGTGGGAGTCGGCCTCCACGGAGTCGGCCGTCTCCCGCCAGGGCCCCACAAGCTATAAATCAGATTGGACGGGGAGTGGCGACAGTGATCGCCTGACAGACGGCGGCACTGTTGCCACGACCCCATGACCAAGCCTGCGTCATCAGGAGCGCCGCACAGTGTTCGGCCTGTCCGCAGGACCCACCAGTCGGCGGGCCCTAGAAGCCGGCGGGAAGGACGGCGGCATGAGAGACAGACGGCTGGGGTCCACACCCAGTCAGATTACTATTGTACCCCCGGGGGTAGGACTATATAAACCCCCCGGGACACCCATGCAAAGGGTTCGGCCTTTGATAGAGTTAGACATGTAGACCAGGGAGGAGAGAACCAGCTTAGCTCCCTCCTGCCTCCCGAAACAGCTCTAGGAGCGCCATTGTAGCCACTTTGCCATAGTGACCATGCGGAGACCCCGCAGAGCAGCAGTAGGGGTGTTATCTCCCCGGAGAGCCCCGAAGCTGGGTAAGATTCGCCGGCGTGCATGTCTGCGCCTCATCCCGTTTCCAGGCACCGGCGATGTTCTACTCGTCCCCACCATGATAAGCCATCCTTTGGCATATGTCGCACCCAACCCCCGACAGCATCGAATGGATGTCAAGACGGCATTTTTCAATGGTGACTTAAAATAAGAAGTCTACATAACTCAACCCGAAGGTTTTGTCGTGGAAGGAAAAGAACATATGGCATGTCATTTAAACAAATGCATATATGGCTTGAAGCTAGCTTCAAGGCAGTGGTACCTCAAGTTCAACGAAATTATTAGAACCTTTGGTTTTAAAGAAAATGAAGTGGACAACTGCATATATGTTAAATTCAAAGGCAATAGGTTCACAATTTTAGTCATATATGTGGACGATATTCTATTGGCTTGCAGCGATAAAGATTTGTTGCATGAGACCAAGAGATTTTTGTCCTCAAATTTTGACATGAAGGATCTCGATGAAGCCTCGTATGTCCTTGGCATTGAGATTCATCGAGATAGGTCCAAAGGAACATTAGGACTATCGCAAGAGGCATACTTTGATAGAGTACTAAAGAAATACAATATGCATAAGTGCTCTTCCTCACCTGCCCCCATAGTCAAGGGTGATAAGTTTCATGCCTGGAAGGGCGTTATATGCAAGGTACTAAAAATTTCATGCTTACATATAGAAAGTCCGATAGCCTGGAAGTTATTGGTTACTCAGACTCTGATTTTGCCGGGTGTGTGGATATTAAGAATCCACGTTAGGTTACATATTCACACTCGCTGGAGGAGCCATATCGTGGAAAAGCTCCAAGCAAACTATAGTTGCCTCATCTACTATGATGGCGGAATATCTAGCATGTTTTGAGGCCACTAGGCAGGTTGTATGGCTAAAGAATTTCCTTCCCGGACTTAAAGTGGTTGACATCATTTCCAGACCACTGACACTGTACTGCGATAATGAACCCGCAGTTTTATATGCAAATAACAACAAGTCAAGTGCTCCTGCCAAGCACATTAACCTAAAGTATCGTTTTGTTCAGCATAGAATCCATGATCAAACTATTAGGGTCTGCTTACTAAAGGCTTACCACCCAATATATTTCGTGAGCATGTAGCCGGCATGGGATTATTGGAAGCCTCTTGATTCAGGAATTATGGGACCGCTAATATAAACCACTCCCGATAAGTAAAATGTTTTCTACTTTGAAATAGGATGTGTGCTGTGAGTATTGAGGTTCAATGGCTTTTCATCGGCTATTGTAACACCTTACTCTGGTATATTATTCCTATGGAGAATGGACAAAAGTTATTGAACCTAACGATCAAGGGGGAGAATGTTGGTCCAATGGGCCCAATGGGCGGAACAGAACAGAAAAGAAAAACAGAGGATAAGTTAACGTAAGGGAAGGGGTAACGAACCAACGTACGTTCACCTGGACCCCAACTTACGCGCCCTGATCGGGGGCACCCTAACCAACAAGTGGTTTTGGTCCCGTGTCGCCAGCGCACATAAAACCATATAGGGGAGTAGCCGACACCTACGAGAGACTCATTCACGTACGGTTTACTCCTGCTCCCCACATCTTAAAACCCTACCGATCTGGGGGAGTGCTGCACGACGGGAAGATCATCTCCAAGCTCTGCCCCTGTTCCAGGGCAATGCCGCTGGCGCCCGGAGGGATGCCGCTACCTGCAGCGAGCATCTTCACCGAGCCTGCATCAAGCCTGCATCGAGCAGGCACGGGACTTCGCATCGTCGACACCAATGGCTGCTTCCATTGGTGGTAAGAACCTAATACATCTCTCTGATCTGTGCTATTAGGTGATCTAACGATTAGGCTTATGATCCAATCTTCGTGATCCTACTGGATCAACTCTATCAAACCCATCTTATAGTGGTTCCCAATTTGGTGTTCAAGTGTTATACTCCGTATATGTATATCAGTCTAGGGAACTCATAACCCACTTCCCCTTTTGCACTGACTTTGTAAGCTTACTGTTAACGGCACATATGTGGCCGGTTTCCCACGGTCCTTGACGTCCTTGTGTGGAACTGAAGCAACTACAAGAAAAATTCAGTACACGCACCGTATCTGCTCGGCAGCGACGCGAGATCCATGCATGATCCGGGCAACTTGAAAGCGGAGGGATCCGGTAGGACGTACGTGCACCGGCCCTGCTTCATCAGGCCGGTCGATGGGCAAGCTGAGAGTCGACAGCCCCGAAAGGTGGCCGTCCTGCGTGACTGAAAACCGCCGGGGTATCCACGCATTCACGCATGTGCGATGGAGCCAGTAGCTAGCTGTGGATCGCGGATGGAGTCATCCGATCTGGGTGAATCTTTCTCGAAGCTCCACTCCTCGACCCCTTCTTTTCGAGTGGTCCTATGTACTAGCGTATGACTCACCCAACCATGTACAGTATGTATCCACCGGCTAAATCGCCCAACTGTGCACCACCGGAGAAAGGACGCAAGGACGCATGGCGAGCTGCCAAGGATTCTTTTCATCGCCCTTCTTGTTTGGTTTGGGGTCACTCCTGAGGAAGATATGGTTGTTAGATATACGGTGACATGGGAGATTCGAGATGCCATGTCCAAAAGACGGAGCTACCCTTTCCTCCACAGAGTAAGTTTTTTATTTTTCAAATGGAGGCAAAAGATTGTCTCATCCATTAAATAAGCAGAAGAGAGTTGTTCAGTTAATTTGTGAAAAAACGGGTGAAAATAATTACAAACCGCTGAGTGGCACACACACAAGATACGCACACACGTCACTACAAAGAAGGCCTCGTCGAGACAATACACCATGCATCCTTGTAGTGTGAGATTTCTTGGGCGCAGCGGCCGGCTATCATTGCTCCTACATTTGGAGCCTCTGTGGTTTAGTGGCCATACATGTGCAAGGCGCTCTAATCTTGGTAATTTGTACGAGACGTATGGACAGCGACCACCGGCCGGCCGTTTATATATGTACACACGCACGTGATATACGTCGATAATCCGACAGGATTCTTCAGCGACACTACCCCGTTAGGGTTTACCCCTTGAAAACGACCTAACAATGGATCCTAGGTAGGTACATCAGTACATGCGTGTTCGAACTTCTGCAAGAAACCAGCGTCAGTCATCACAAATGAAATGAACCCTAGCATAGCATGATGGTACTTCACAATTCACATGACCTGCTCGTCCTCATCCTCCTTGACAAGCAGCTGCGATTTGCAGATAAGGTTAGGTCGCTCACACGTACGCGGTGAGCGAGGTGAATCCTAGGATGGTCCTGCGAGCTGAGGCGCCGCGTGATGGATCGATCTCGAGGTGGTTGAGGGGGACCTAAAAGAGGGGGCAGAAAGGGGGCGAGCCCGTTGCCAATCCGAGCCGGACGCCCCGAAACAGGGGCGCTGCGAGATCAGGACGAGATCGTGTTGGGAGCGCGTCCAAATCAGAGGAGATCGCATGCAGAGTCGCAGAATGAGGGGAGTTGGACAACTGTGAAAGCCTCTCTCGTGGGGGTCCGCGCGCGGGATGAGGATGAGCTGCCGCTTGTCTCGGCTCGCGCTGAGGCGCTGGAACGCCCACGCGTCGGTCGCCGGATGTGGCAACTAGACCATTTGGGGTCCATAATTGTGCTCTGCATTGGGAAACCTCGCCAGGGACGCCGGGGGACCAGATTGATGCCGTTCTATTTTCAATGATCTGTGCGTGCATAATGTGTGCAGATTCGGTTTTTATTTCCTTTTGTTTTTCCTTTATGGAGTGTTTTTCTTTAAGTGTGCTGCTTTATGGTGAGCGTTTGGATGTAGGATTGAGCAAAGTCAGATTATGCCAAATCTGTTGTTGAGCTACCCAAACCTAAAACAGTGTTTAGATATGTTCAGACATGTTTTCTTACATAGGAACCAGATAACATTGTACTATACTGGGATTGTGTTTGATAGTGCAATTTGATTCAAAGGGTTTCCATAAAGTTCAGAGTATTGAAATCCTGTAAAAGAATGTGCATATTGTTTGATTAGGTGTATGGTTGGACACTATATTTTTAAGGATTTCTTTGTACTACATGCCACGGTTCTTTTATGATCCCTTTTGTTTTCTTATGGTGCAATCGAACAAATTGTGAACAGTTTGACCTTATAGAAGGTGGACAAAGAGGCTCAAAATCTATGTCGCCATCACCGCAAGAAAAATTGGCATCAGACTCACAAATATATTTTCTATTGTTATGATTGTGTAACACCCCAGCCACCCCTCGACTAGAAGTTTTTACTCCTCGATCATCCCTAGGCTCAAATGGGGCCCTTGGGCTAACGCCAGACAAGCACGTTAACCAAGAGGTTCTTAGGAGATGGGCTCTAAAAAAGCACATTATTAGTATGGGTAGTACCATAGTACTATATATCTTTTTTTTAGCGTCAAACATTTCATTCCATTAATCAACGTGCCAAGCAGAATCGTTGGCCACGAAAACTTAGGCGAAGGTAGGGGCCAGACACACCCAGATGGCTTGGGGTGCAAGCACCATCTTTGACCCATGCAGTGCTAAAACGTCTGCAACCTTACTATCGATCCTATTAAGATAGGATGTGATCACAAATACTTTCTTCATTGATTATTTTTCTTCTCTCTATGATAACTTCCTTTCCATTCATGATACAGATGAAGTTGGCACAGTTGTCCCTTACATGGATGATGTGAATTAGAGGACCACCGTTTAATTAAAAAAATTATCATAGCAATTTTTTTTGGATTATACTTTCAAGAAATTTTTTCTGTGGAGTTCCTGAATTTTTCCTATGGCCCGTTGTGCAGGCTATTGCAAATAAAATTTTCGTCGAGTCCAACCTCATGAAAAAGTCCCTTTGTTCCGGTAATAACTATGGTTCACACCTAAATCTTGCATTTGGAATCCAGCTAATCAAAAGGAGGCCCATTGAGTACAAAATTTTCACATTTTTTTTTGAGAATTGAATGTAATACAATGAACTTTCATGGCATTACTAGTAGAGAAATGGTCAGCAAGAACATTATTTTGTGGAGTGCCATCAATCAACGTGATCACAATTTTTTTTTCAAATGGTGGTGGCATTGACAAATTTGATAACACAACTTTATTACGTTAGTGTAGGAGTTGCTTTTTTTCACACGCCACAAATCGGTGAGCCCAGTTGTACTGACCAGTTGAAAGATAGTGGTGGCGTTGGATTTCTATGCACGCTGTTGGTAATTAGTCTAGTGCTGGCATGCTAACTTCTGTTACGTCGGAAATAATTATTTTCTTTTATCAAGTGTTTTAAGTATTTAGTCATTATATTAGCCAAAAAAATATGTTATTACTAGTATAAAGTAATATTATCATTTTCTAAATGGTGAACATTTTATATTATATTTTAGTCTTTATTATCTTAGTCTTTATTATTTTAGTCTTTTATTATATTGAGTCTTTTTACTATTTTCAGTATTTTATTATTATGATTCGCTTGTTATTTTTTAGACTTTTGTTTTACCGTTTTGAGTCTTTTTAGCCTTTTTATTTGAGTTTTGCTTAGTTTTATTTATTTTGAGGCGTGGTTGTACTTAGTTATGGCATGATGTTTTAGGCCCACGTCAACACTGGCCCATGTCAATTCACTCTGCCTCTTAGTAAAAGACATAGCTCTTCTCTATCTCATTTTCACCCACTCTCTCAACTAGCCGCCCGTTGATACCTTCTTTTCGTGATCTGGTAATGGAACAGAAAAGTGTATCCCGCACCAATTTCCTTAGAGATGACCCTAGGTTATCGAACCCACGAGAGGAAGATTCTTTTGAAGCTATGGTCTCTAGGAAGCTTATGTTAGACCAATTCCAGCTTTTGACCAGATCAATCAAGCAAATAGTGATTCAAAAACTTATAATAAAAAGAGGTACGGGTATGAGGTCGTAATGCTTACAACCATGTGAATGTGTCCGGATCAGATATGATATTAATTTGTTAGCTGGAAGTCACCCATCGAGATGTCCTTGTTACAAACCGAAGTGGGGGATGTGTCCAAATAACATCTTGACCGGCACAAGTCCTGCATCAAGAATCAGTTGTCTTACCGTAGGCCCTATCCATCACGCAGGGTTGCCTCGATAATTAAGATAGTGAAATTAGACAAGAGCTTTGGGAGTTTAATGACTAAACCTCATGTATCCCCAATGATAGGATCCGTGTTATCCTACTAAACCTTACTGTCACCAGTGTTCTGTATAACACTTCACGGTCTCCTTGCTCCTAGCCTCGCCGTGGCTCGATCTCCATGATCCTGGGTACTTGAAGGCATGAAGATCACGGACAAGACAAGAGACATCTACGGAACACTTTTATTTCATACATACCGGATGTTAATTGAAAGCCCTTCCATTGATCCCCAAAACAAATACAGAGGGTTGCAAGGCTCATACCTCAATCCATACCTTACCAAACTACAAACAAATGGAGATCAGATCATGAGAAGAAAACATTGAAGAACATATCTTGAAGATTAATTGATTGCAAATATGCCTTACAGTGGATGCATTGTGCGATGCACGATTACAAGTATGAACTAGATGAAGAAGCACTATGGTGGTGATGGTGGCTATGGAGATGGAAACTGCGGCAGTTAGGGTTTGTGGATGAATATGAAGATGATGAGTTCTGGCTACTGTCAACGCTCTGCACGGCCTCCCCTGTTGACATTTTGATGGGGCCCCCATTATAAAAGTTGTTCAGGTGGACAATCTGCTCACGCCCCTATGGAACAACGACTTTTGCCCTGTTTTCACAAAAACGCCTCTTGTTGATTTCCACTGTTCAAGATATCTTCTGATATTTTGATAAATCGGTCAATTTATCGCTTACTGGTGTTTGAACGATAAGCTAAATCGGCCGATAAATCAGCCGATATGGCAATAAATCGGCCGATATGCCGATAAACTAGCTGATTTAGCCCTTATAATTGGTCGACCAATAAGTTCCCGATAAGCGATATCCCCAAACATTGTTGATTTCTTTTTTCTCCATTTTTCTTCCTTTCCATTTCCACATGCGATTTCTTCCCTTTTAGCCCATTTCCCATGGAAACATATCAAAGATAGGATTTATGGAATTCTTTGCATTCATTAGTCATTAGTAGTAATATCGGAGTGAATATCTCATTTTAAATGTAATATATCGGCTAAGTTAGAGGAGTGTAAAAATATCATTCATCAACTCCCCCTAGCTTAAAATTTATCATCCTCGAGCAACATAGAGAGAAATATGAATCTTAAGGAACTCAGTTGTTTAAACTGAAATAACAAGAAGGTTTTGGTTCACTTACAATCGGTACGCCTAGATAGCCCTCCGTTTCTTGACCTAGAAAATTAGTATAATTTTAGCGGCGGCATGGTTATTGTGCAAGTGTTAATGAAGCAAAGATAATCAACACAAAGTTCTTGATCTACTTAGATAAAACAACTTTGCAACACTCTATTCTATTTACTCTAGACAACACTTGCTTGCCGACAACGCACGGAAGAGTTTTCTTTGATTGAGCCATGAAAACATATGTTAGGGAGTGAATGGCATGTAGAAACACATGATGCTCTTGTGCTCATAAGCACACCCACAGTTATTTCATCCTTAAGACTCTTAAGCACTTCATTTCAATCATTGTTTGATGGAACTTTTGTTGTTACGTGAAGGGATTATGCCAAATAATTGATCAAGCATAGAGTTTCATTATGGCTTAATGTTTGGGAACTATGGACCTTTGACATATGTCTCATTCGAGCTCTTTTGATCAGTCCCCTTTATTTACCACATACGCATCCATTCAAGAGAAAGCCAAATAATATGTGTTTTCAGTGTTTTCACTACATACGATAACAAACTCATCGCCGAAATCCGAGCTTTCGCTCTTGGTGGATCGTTCACTTGCTAGCGGAGTCCTCAACATAACATCAAGAAAGGTGACAAAGCTACATTTACACATGTACACGTGCATAGAGTAGCGGGGCCATAGCACTAGCGAGAAGCTGAAGCACCATGTAAGAGATACAACATAGATTTTTGGCATAATCTCGTTCACCCTTCAACTAAGTTTCGCTAGATAATTTAATCAACAAGTGTTATTAAGTCTATTAAAATTAACAACATGGGGTTGAGCATTTCAAACATTATTTCTTCTATTGTTTTTATCAACTTCCAAGTCTTTGAAGACTTTCTCTTATGCATGGTTATTCTTAGTTAAGATCATTTCATTGAAAAATAGTCCCGCGACAAGTCTTGACTATTTAAAGTAAACAGAACAAAGGCTACAAAATTATTTCAGCTACTAGAACAAAACTTTTGTCTTAATTATCAAGAGTTATTCACGTTTGCATATATCACACATACTACTACTACATCTAAAGTATTTCAAGTGCAAAAGACGGGAGTCATAGGACATAACCTCACGGTTGCAAATTTACACACTTCTGTTCCTTACTCTTGCATTCCTCATTATCCGACGTAGATCAACTCCTTTAAACTCAAAAATGCAAACCAACTTGAAGGGTCAAAAAGAGAGTAAGACAAAAGCAAAGCTTATTCTATTTATTTGGTTTTTGTGTTTTTGAAAACTAACTTGCAAAAGAAAATTTGCAAAAGCAAAAGCAAATAAAAAGCAAAGTGTTGGAACAAACCAACACGAGTGTTTTGAAGCTCCTTGAGCTTAAGTATAACCTCATTAAAATTTATTCAAATAATACCACCACATATTGATGTAGAAGTGGTGATGACCTCCCACAAGATTGAGATTTTGCAAGCTCAAACCGACGGGATCATTGTGGCGGTTGGTCGAGAGTCCATCCTTGGCTCCAGTTGGAGAAGTTCATGTTCATATAGATGGGCGTGCTTCAAAGGGACTTGGCGAGGTTGCTCATATCTTGGACAGAGCCCTGGAGGCTGCAGAGGTCCGCATAGGTGGTGTAGTCTCCTTGTTGTGGCTTGATACGTCTCCAACGTATCTATAATTTTTGATTGTTCCATGCTATTATATTACCCATTTTGGATGTTTATGGCCTTTACTCTACACTTTTATATCATTTTTTGGGACTAACCTACTAACCGGAGGCCCAGCCCGAATTGCTGCTTTTTTTTGCCTATTTTAGTGTTTCGAAGAAAAGGAATATCAAACGGAGTCCAAACAACATGAAACCTCCGGGAGCGATCTTTTTGGAACAAACGCAATCCAGGAGACTTGGAGTGGACATCAAGCAGCAAACGAGGCGGCCACAAGGGTGCCCAGCGTGCGCCCCACCCCCATGGGCCCCTCATGGCTCAACCGACATACTTCTTCCTCCTATATATATCCACATACCCTGAAAACATCCAGGAGCACCACGAAAAACTATTTCCACCGCCGCAACCTTCTGTATCCACAAGATCCCATCTTGGAGCCTTCGCCGGTGCTCCGCCGGAGGGGGAATCGACCACGGAGGGCCTCTATGTCATCTCCAAGGCCTCTCCTATGAGTTGTGAGTAGTTTACCATAGACCTTCGGGTCCATAGTTATTAGCTAGATGGCTTATTCTCTCGCTTTGAATCTCAATACAAAGTTCTCCTTGATCTTCTTGGAGATCTATTCAGTGTAACTCTTTTTGCGGTGTGTTTGTCGAGATCTGATGAATTGTGGGTTTATGATCAAATTTATCTATGAGAAATATTTGAATCTCCTCTAAATTCTTTTATGTATGATTGGTTATATTTGCAAGTCTCTTTGAATTGTCAGTTTGGTTTGGCCTACTAGATTGATCTTTCTTGCAATCGGAGAAGTGCTTAGCTTTGAGTTCGATCTTGCAGTGTCCTTTCCCAGTGACAGCAGGGGCAGCAAGGCACGTATTGTATTGTTGCCATTGAGGATAAAAAGATGGGGTTTATATCATATTGCATGAGTTTATCCCTCTACATCATGTCACCTTTCTTAATGCGTTACTCTGTTCTTATGAACTTAATACTCTAGATGCAGGCAGGAGTCGGTCGATGTGTGGAGTAATAGTAGTAGATGCAGAATCGTTTCAATCTACTTGTTGCGGACGTGATGCCTATATACATGATCATGCCTAGATATTCTCATAACTATGCACTTTTCTATCAATTGCTCGATAGTAATTTGTTCACCCACCATAATACTTATGCTATCTTGAGAGAAGCCACTAGTAATACAATTTGCATCTTTTACTTTCCAATCTATATCATAAAAATACCAAAAATATTTATCTTATCTTATTATCTCTATCAGATCTCACTTTTGCAAGTTACCGTGAAGGGATTGACAACCCCTTTATCATGTTGGTTGTGATGTTCTTGTTTGTTTGTGTAGGTGCGTGGGACTTTTGAGGAGCCTCCTACTAGATTGATACCTTGGTTCTCAAAAACCGAGGGAAATACTTACGCTACTTTGCTACATCACCCTTTCCTCTTCAAGGGAAAACCAACGGAGTGCTCAAGAGGTAGCATGGCTGCTCTTGGGGTTGCTCCTCTTCCCCGTTGGTGGCATGTTCTTCTTCATCTATGTGTTCAGGTTCTGCGCCTTCTTGGTCAAAAGCTGCATCTCCTTCCTGCGCAATATAATGCAATTTCCAATTTTCTATGGAAAAATTGTTAGGCATAGGAGTGGGCAACAAGTATGCCACTCCAGGAATTCTGATGCAATTACAGCCATTACAAACTACTACCATTCCAGCGCTAGTAAGAACACGAATATTAACAAGGTTGTTACCGACAATGGGGTAAATGTGATTGTAGTTAAGGCCAAGGGAGTTGGCCAACATGGTGATCACTCCTCCACACACGATATCTCCTTGTGCATGATTTGCTTGATGCGCGAGGTGTAGAAAAAGTATTGCCCCTAGGTTGGGCGAATAACCGATGTCAATTTTTGTTGCCTTCCCGAGAACTAGCATGTTCTTAACATTCACCTTAGAAACTTCTCCTCGTGCCTGCAATGAGTTATTAGTGATAACATAATAGAAATAATGTATAGCACGACTTTTAATGGAACTGGCTCTTGAGCCTCTGATGCTCATCTGGTTGAAGGTTTGCCTCGGGTGCGGGTTAGTGTAATCATATATATAGCGGATGTCATCATCATTTTTGGTGAAGCCAAAGTAATTACACCACTCTTGAAAATTGATGTTGAAGTCTTGGTCCAAGAGACAGAAAGTGACCTGCTCCTCCTCGTATGTATTGGGCATCAAACCAACATTATGCGAGAGAGTAATAAGAAACTCAAGCGTCATGTATTCATATGCCTCACATCCGTGATAAAAAATGGTGCAACCCTGCATTATTGCAAAGCAAATTGAAATCATTGGTAATACGTAGCTTGGCGAGTGTCGATGTGCAAGCTTTTTTGGATGCTTTGACCTTCCTTGTACTGAGTTTCCTAAACTTCCTTCTTGCTTCATGGTCGGTGAGGATGATCCCCTGAGTGAAAACTTGTTGTGGCGGCACAGTGGATGAACTCAAAGCACCGCGTACGTGAGTGGACCTCCTTGTAAACATCTACAAAACAATTTTCCGGTCCAATACAATTAAACAATATTGATCCTACAGTAGTCACAACATCATACTCCTCTAAAAACATCTAGGAATCCAAGCCAAACTCAAATTTGGATAAAAAAATATGCACCCCTAGTCTTTGCAATGCTAGGCATGTAGAACACGGGTTCACTATCGCACACACAGGCAAGGCGACGGTTTAAAACTTTGCCGTGGAAAGGGGTAAAAACCATTTGAATAGCAGCTTGCTGCACTACTGAATATAAGTGAGTTTTGGATCCTATCTTGTAAGTTGTATGCATCTATTACGTGTTATGATCCGCATACCCCAAGGTGACAATAATGGGGATTCTTTCCGGTGATGACTGTAGTATGAGGAGTTTATGTATTCAGTATGTGTTAATGCTTTGTTCCGGTTTTCTATTAAAAGGAGGCCTTAATATCCCTTAGTTTCCTTACGGACCCCGCTGCCATGGGAGGGTAGGATAAAATATGTCATGCAAGTTCTTATTATAAGCATGTATGGCTATATACGGAATACATGTCTACATTACATTGATGAATTGGAGCTATTGTGTATCGCTCTAGGTTTTGATTGTTATATGATGAATGTCATCCAACACTGATCTAATGCCTATGCTTTTCTCATATTTATCTTTTCTAAGTGACTACTGTTGTTGCTGATGTTACAATCACTACAAAACTACTAGTGTTACTGTTATTGATACTATTGCTACTATTACCACTGCTATCAAAACTATCATACTACTATGGTACTAAACACTTTGTTGCGGATATTTGGTTCTCCGGGTGTGGTTGAATTGAAAACTCAACTGCTAAAACTCATAAATATTCTTTGGCTCCCCTTGTGTTGAATCAATAAATTTGGGTGAAATACTACGTACCCTCGAAAACTGTCATGATCTCCTATACTTGTGGGTTATCACCCACTTAGTTCTCAAGGATATGGATGAACCCTAGTATGTAATAGATCGTTGATATTAGGATTTAGTATCCTCTTTGCATTTTCATGTTAATGGTCTTCTAGACATAGGGTGAAGTCGGCCATCCAATGTATGCCAAGTTTGGACGAAAGGTTATTACCATTGGCAAACCATGTGGTTGCTGAAGTGAGTGACGTGACAGACCCCATTTCCCTTCATAGAGGATCGTTCCAGCATGGGGTAAAAAAGAAACCACCTATAGGCTACATCCACGGGGACCTCTTTCCCCTTTATCACCATTTTGTAACTAAAGTGGGAATAACGGTGGTGGCGTATGTGATACGTGATGCCGAGAGTATGCACGTATATGTACCGGATCTGCCCAGTGGCTTAGGAATCTAAATTAGCATTGTGTTTGCGCACCATTATAGATGAACATTAGAGGGGATTCCAGACTCCCAGGGAACGCTCTAATCCCATTGTCCCAAGCCTATTATTTACAATTCCCGTTATTTACTTTATTGAAATATCCACCCTTTGTAGCGACCAGACCTCAAACGGTCAAGTCTCTGTGCATCAGTGTCATCCCTGGATCGGTAATGCTGACATGCACAGTACTCAAGGAATTATAACAGAGTTTCAATCACACACTTATTACATCGAGTCCTCATAAAGAGTATGATTACACAAAAATATAATGGCTGAAGGCCATCTAAACTAAATAACTACCTAAGCTTCAAAGGTAAATGAGTCCATCAACTCCAACGGCATAACTGAGTGCAAAACAACGACCTATCACACCTTATTCATCGTCTGAATAGTCTACAACATGAGAAGTTGCAGCCATGTAGGTCAGCACATTGAATATGCTAGCAGAGTTACACTGTAAAGCAATGAAATGCAAGAACTGTATCTACATGCAATAATTGGCTGGTGGAGGCTGTAAGTATAAGATTTTTCATAAAGCTAGTTTTTCCCTACAACGAAGGAATAAATTTATTTAACTACTCCCAAGTTGCCCATTATTTGATAAGGTAACCCCAACTCAAATCCCAATTAAAAGTATCATCATTAACCCAATTCAAATTAATTAAAGTAAAGTGATGAGATCACATCAATAGATTCAAGTACTAGATACTCAAGATGTCCATAACCGGGGACACGGCTAACCATGATTAGTTTATACACTCTGCAGAGGTTTGCGCACTTTTCCCCACAAGACTCGACCGCATCCATGATCGGATGATCGAGACATAGTCTTTCTGAAGCATTAACTCTCTACTCCGGGCGGATCGGTACACCTACTTTCCCCTATATCTGCTAGTCCACCTCTTCAAGATCTCACACAACTTACTCAACTATGCCAGATCCCATAATGGCTTGTGGCTGGAAGTTTCCAGCATGAATAATCTTATGATCCCTTTGAGCCTGGGTGGCGAACTGTAGGAAAAATCACATGGGTACTCCGGGATTTCCCAAAACAGACAACACTAGGTTCCCCAGGTGCCTCAACCAATCCACCCAGATGTATATTAAAGTTGCCACCTTAATGTTATCCATGATTAAATAACTCTCAAACTTCCATGTGTGAATCACGATCCAATCCCTGTCTACGAGCATGGCTAAGCAATAAGTAAGCATAACGTATATTCCCGGGGTGATCAAAAGGTATTAGGTTCCTACCTCAAGCACTACAACCAAACCACATCTTCCCAATCCTACTCATGCACATATTTGAGGGGCAATACTAATGCATAGTAAAAATTGGGTATAAAAGAGTATGATCAAAGTGTAACTTGCCTTGCTAACGAGCTGCAAACTCTAGAGATTCGTAGTAACAAGCTTCGCACTCCGGGTAATCTAGCGTAAACAAACAGTAGCATACATAAGCAATCACTCAAACGAAACAACGGGAAAACCGAGAAAAGATCCAAATCAAACACGAAACAAGCAAGTGGCTTAGACTAACAAATATTAAAACCTAACAGCATTATTATCATGTGAATTAGACCTTAACAGTAGGTACACGTGATTAGCTATGATTTGCAAAAAGATTCAGCTCAAACGGAGAGGCGAAACTCAAAATACGAACGAAACAAGATCGTTTACTAATCTAGACTAAACTCAAATTTTTACAGTACCAAAATCATTTTCAAGTTGGTTAACTGGAAAGAATGGAATTATACGAAGATTAAGGCACTGGTTTCATCTAATTTTGGTAAACGAGTAAAAAGTTATGCTAGTTTAAAGAACAAGGCCTAAATCACGAAAAAACTATTCGCAGATAGGTCCCTAGCCGAAAATAAACAGAAAAGCCTACGGCGTGAAAGTTCACTAACAGAACAGATAGCGAAAATCATTCGAACGAACGAACGAATGTTCGTTAAATAAGAAAACCCTAGTGAAAAACCGATCTAACTAACCGAACCGAAATAAACCGAAAAAACCGGGGTTCGGCCGATCTTTACCGGTTCGTCGCGACGGCGGTCAACAGCGACAGCTTCGACTCCGGTCGGCGGCGGCGTGGGCGATGGCGCGGGCGGCGGGAGGGCGGCGCGGGGCTGCGGGGCGGCGCCGTGGGGCTACGGCAAAGTGGCGGCGGCGCAAGGCAGCAGCGGCGGTGCAAGGCGGCGGCACGGGCGGCGGCGGCGCTGGTGGTGGGGCTGCGGTGGCGACGGTGGCAAGACGAGGAGAGGCGGCGGGGTGGCTCGGCCTTATAAAGGCCTTGGGGGGCGTGCCTTGGGCGAGGGGGCGGCATGGAGTCCGAGGCGGACTCCCCGTCGGCGTGCGCCGGCGGGACTCCTCCCGCTTGTAGTCGGCGGCGGCGCGGCTCTGCGGTTGGGCTGCCGGGCCCGACTGGGCTTCGGCCTAGTCGATCCGTTTTTTAAACAATTTCGCCGCGAGGAAAAATCCTAAATAAATATAAAAAAATTCTAATGATTCCAGAAACAATTTTCACCGTCCAAACCTAATATTTAGGACAAGATGAATATTTTTCTGGACTAAGATGCAATTTTAAAAAATGCAATATTTTTCTAATTCAAATAAAATAGCAAATAAAATACCAATAAAAGATAGTTTGATTTTAAAATTCTTTCTCCAATATTTCTCTTAGGTTGAAGAAGTCATATTATCTTCTCTCATTTATTTTTCATATTGGAAATAATTGGAGAGAAAAATAATAAAATCAAATTGATCCTTTCTTCAAATTTGAAATAAATCCAAATATGAATTTTGTGAAATCTCCAACTCTCTCCTTTGGTCCTTGAGTTTCTTAAGATTTCTAGATCGCAACAAAATGCAAGAATAAATATGATATGAATATGATGATCTATGTATAACATCCAAATTGAAAATTGGGATGTTGCAAACCTACCCCCCTTAAGATGAATCTCGCCCTCGAGGTTCGGGTTGGTCAGCAAAAAGGTTTGGGTGGTCCTTGCGAAGATCTTCTTCTCGCTCCCAGGTGGCTTCCTCCTCGGTATGGTGGCTCCACTGCAAAACTTGATAACCTTGCTACGAGTAACTCGACTAGAAAACTCGAGAATATTGACTGGCTTATCCTCATAGGTCAAATCACTGTCTAACTGAATTGCTTCCAGTGGCACTGTATCTCTCAGAGGAATATCGGCCATCTCTGCGTGGCACTTCTTCAACTGGGAAATGTGAAACACATCATGTACTCCTGACAATCCTTCTGGCAATTCCAGCTTGTAAGCAACTTCTCCCATGAGTTCCAAAACTTTGTATGGTCCCACAAAACGTGGTGCTAGCTTTCCCTTGACTCCAAAACATTTCACTCCTCAGAGTGGGGACACGAAGATATGCTCGACCTCCGACTTTGTAAATTGTCTCCTCGCGTTTAGTATCTGCATAACTCTTCTGCCTGGACTAGACTACCTTGAGTCTGTCGCGAATCAACTTAACCTTCGTCTTTGATTAAGTCTAGTCTGAACAACTGTCAATCTCCAACTTCATCCCACGATAACGGTGTCCTGCACCTCTTTCTGTAAAAGGCTTCGAAAGGGGCCATCTTCAAACTAGCTTGATAACTGTTGTTATAAGAGAACTCTGCATATGGAAAATTGTCATCCCAACTAGATCCATCATCTAGCGCACAAGCTCTCAATATGTCCTCCAGAATCTGATTGACTCTCTCGGTCTGTCCATCCGTCTGTGGATGAAAGGTTGTACTGAACTCTAGCCTGGTACCCAAAGTTTCATGCAACTGATTCCAAAACGTTGAAGTAAACTGGGTTCCTCTATCTGATACAATGGTCCTCGGAACTCCATGCAGACATACGATCCTGGTCATGTATATCTTGGCCAACTTAGCACTCATATAGGTGGTCTTCACCAGGATGAAATGAGCTACTATCTTCAGACGGTCGACTACAACCCAGATAGAATCATAGCCTGAACGAGTCCTGGGTAATCTAGTGATAAAATCCATGCCAAGCTTATCCCACTTCCATTCGGGTATCGGCAATGGCTGTAGCAATCCAGCTGGCTTTTGATGCTCTGCCTTGACTCTCTGACATACATCACATACTGCTACATACTCGGCAATATCCTTCTTCATTCCTGTCCACCAGAAACTTTCCTTCAAACCCAGATACATCTTAGTGTTTCCTGGGTAAATCGAGTATGGTGAATCATGGGCCTCCTACAGAATTAACTTCCTGATCTCGGGGTCATTAGGTACATATATGCGATCCTCAAACCATAAGGTGTTGTGCTCATCCTCACGAAATCCTTTAGCCTTTCCTTTACTCATCCTTTCCTTTATCTCAGTAATCTCCTTGTCGGACTTCTGGGTTTCTCTGATCTTACCCAACAAAGTGGACTGAATCTCCAATGCTACAACATAGCCTCTCGGAATTATCTCCAAGCATAGTTCTCGAAGATCATATGCTAACTCCTTGGGTAATCCTCCGGTTATGAGCGTGTTAACATAACTCTTGCGGCTGAACGCATCTGCTACGACATTGGCCTTTCCAGGATGATAATGCAATTTCATATCATAATCCTTTATGAGCTCCAACCATCTCCTTTGCCTGAGGTTCATCTCCTTCTGCGTGAAGATGTATTTCAAACTTTTATGATCCGTGTATACATCATAATGGTTTCCGATGAGAAAATGTCTCCATGTCTTCAGTATATGGACTACGGCTGCTAACTCCAAATCATGTGTAGCATAATTCAACTCATTAGGTCGAAGCTGTCGTGAGGCATATGAAACAACTCTTCCTTCCTGCATAAGTACACCTCCAAGTCCTCGATGTGAAGCGTCGCAATATACTTGGTAATCCTTACATTGGTCTAGGAGAATCAGCACTGGGGCAGAAACCAAACGTTTCTTCAACTCCTGAAAACTGGCTTCACACTCCTCAGTCCATTTAAACTTAGGAAAATTTTGTTTTTGCCACTCTAGATTTTGCCAATTTTCCTTATGCCACTCTAGATTTTGACATTTCACTTTTGCCACTCTGTTTTTGACAATTATCACAATTGCCATTTTGTGGCAAAAGCAAAATAATTTTATTTCATTTTTGCCACTCTTAGCTTTTGAGAATTATCACAATTACCACTCTGAATATTTTGCTTTTGCACGGGAATGGCAATTGTGATAATTGTCAAAAACTAAGAGTGGCAAAAGTGAAATGTCAAGATCTAGAGTGGCATAAGGAAAATTGGCAAAATCTAGAGTGGCAAAAACAAAATTTTCCCAAACTTTAAACTTGGTGTCCTTCTTCAATAACTCCGTCATGGGATTTGCAATCTTAGAGAAATTGTCAATAAACCTCCGATAATAGCCTGTAGTCCAAGAAAACTTCTGATCTCTCCAACTGATGTGGGTGCCACCCACTTAGTAACAGAGGCAACCTTGGTAGGGTCTACTGCTATTCCTTCTCCGGACATAACATGTCCGAGAAATCCAACTTCCTTTAACCAAAACTCACATTTGTTGAACTTGGCATACAACTGATGTTCTCTGAGCTTCTCAAGAACCAAACGCAAATGCTCCTCATGCTCCTCTTCATTCTTCGAGTAGACCAATATATCATCAATGAACACCACGACGAACTTATCCAAAAATTCATAAACACTTTGTTCATCATATTCATGAAATAGGTAGGTGCGTTAGTCAGACCAAATGACATAACGGTATACTCATATAGCATGTACCTTGTAGTAAAAGTTGTCTTAGGTATATCCTGCTCTTGGATCTTCAACTGGTGATAACCTGATCGAAGATCAATCTTGAAGAAAACTTTAGCTCCTTGCAACTGGTCAAACAAATCATTGATCATCGGCAGAGGGTATTTGTTCTTGATCGTCACCTCATTCAGTGCACGATAATCAACAACCATCCTTAAAGATCCATCCTTCTTCTCCACTAGAAGCACTGGGGCTCCCCAAGATGATGAACTTGGTCTAATGTAACCTTTATCCAGTAACTCCTTTATCTGCGTCTTAATTTCCTCCAGATCCTTTGCGGGCATCCGATACGGTCTCTTTGATATTGGTCCGGTGCCTGGCAATAGCTCAATCAAAAACTCAATGTATCGATCCAGTGGCATGCCTGGTAACTCCTCCGGAAATACTTCAGGGTAATCCTTCACCACTGGTACTTCCTCCTGTACAACTCCTGATAAGGAATTCACCTGAGTCCTCCTCGGTGCATGCCGGGATACATACTTGATCCTCTTTCCTTCTGGGGTGGTGAGAAGAATTAATTTACTGGTGCAATCGATGTTTCCTTCAAACTTGGATAGCCAATCCATTCCTAGTATCACATCCAATCCTTGTGACTCCAGAACAATCAGGTCGGTGGGGAAAATATGTCTACCTATGGTTAGTGGCAACTGATAGCATCCTCTACTAGCCATATACTCCGCTCCTGGGGAACTTACTAACATAGGTGACTTAAGGGCTACGGTTGGCAGGTTATACTTATCCACAAATCCCCTTGATATGTATGAATGTGATGCACCAGTATCGAAAAGAACAAGTGTGGTAAATGCATTAATCAAAAACTTACTGACAACTGCATCGGGTTGATCCTCAATCTCCTCCATGCTGGCATGGTTCACCTGTCCTTCGGTGATGGGGTTGGGCTTCCTGGCAGAACCTCCATTGCCATTTCCATTCTTAGCTTCAGGACATTCAGTGGCATAATGTCCGGTCTTCTGGCACTTGAAACGGGTGATGTGGCTCAGATCCCTCTTGGCTGGTCTTGAGGGGTTGGAACGGTTCTGGCTGCTGCTTCCTCCATTCCCATTGCCATTCTTGGGGCCACTGTGGTTGTGTGAACTTGCTCCGTTGTGCATATATCCTCCATGGTTATGGCCTCCATGGTTGTGGTTATGTCCTCCCAAGTACGGGGAATAACGGGGCTTCTACTGAGATCCAGAGGTGTATCTCCCCTGTCCATACTTCCTCTTGCGATTATCAATCTGTTGCTGCTTGCCTTCAATCATGAGGGCCCTGTCTACCAACTCTTGGTAGTTGTTGAAAGTTGCCACCATCAATTGCATGCTCAGCTCATCGTTGAGTCCTTCAAGAAACTTGTCCTGCTTAGCGGCATCTGTGGCTACGTCATCAGGGGTATAGTGTGCTAACTTGCTAAACTCATCCACATACTGGCCCACTGTACGTCCTCCTTGGCGCAAGTTGCAAAACTCACGCTTCTTCATGCTCATAGCTCCTATTGAAACATGGGCAGTGCGGAAAGCCTGCTGAAACTGATCCCATGTAATAGTGTCAATGGGGTAAGTGGCGGTGAAATTCTCCCACCAAGATGTTGCGGGTCCATCAAGCTAATGTGCGGCAAAACGCACTCTCTCCGCATGAGTGCATCTTGAAATGGTCAGCTCTCTTCCAATCTTGCGGAGCCAATCATATGCAACAACCGGCTCGGTGCTACTAGAGAACACTGGTGGATTCAACCTTAGAAAGTGGGCTAGGTGGTCAACAGGGGGTGGGGGCGGTGGGTTGTTGTTGTTCTTGTTGTTGTTATTGTTGTTGTTGTTGTTGTTGCTGCTGCTGCTGCCTTGGTTCTGGTTCTGAACTAGTATCTGCATCAAGGCATTCTGCTGCTGGATCAACTGAGTGAGCTCCGGTGGGAAGGCAAATCTATTGTCATGTCTCGGAGGCATCTGATGGGTTAGAAGGGGTGAGAAAACATAATAGAATTGAGGTCTAAGAGGGATTTACTACCCATATGTTCATGAGACAAACACAATCAATTCACTTCATTCAATAGCACACAAGATCACACAATTGGTCTAACCTATGATTACAAACTCGATAGTTGCTAACTACTTGGAGGGAATACTACTAGTTACAATGGTGGTCATCTAGCAATTTTCATTAGAGGAAGACTCCATGATATCTGCTCCAGCTTCATCAACGTAGTCATCACCACTGTCATCATTTGCATCACTATCCGTGTCGGTGTCGTCTAGAATGATGTAGTCCTCTGAACGGATCTCCGTTGCTCGCTTGATATTCTCCACTGATATTCCCATCTTCCTCTTCAGGTCTTCATGCTTCTCCAATAGTACGGCAATTTCTTCCTCGTATCCATCGCGTGTAGACTTGAGTTCCTCTTCTAGCTCGTTGTTTCTCTTCATCGGCTTCTTGATATTCTTCATGTGAATAATTTGTTGATTCTCTTGTCGACGAATATGATCTCCCATCTCTTGAATGTAGGCTGCAATTGATCCATCCCTCCTGGTGCGAATCATCTCCCATTTGTCATCTCGACGGCCACATATCTGATAAACTATACTCTCCAGCTCCTTGTGGTACACTTCACATATGCGTCCAAAGGTGATATGGGCTGCCATGCTCTTTCCTATGCTCCAGTTTGGTGCATCCAGGTAGAAATCAATAGGCTCTATTGTTGGCGCAAATGTCCTCCCAGGTACCCAGACTTTGATCTTCCAACGCTCCTCTTCCGGTACAGATGTAGAGAAAGTCCCCGTGAAGCTTGGTGGTCCGATGTTCAAATACTTAGTGAGTTCCTTCAAGTGGCGTCCGAAAGGGGTGTCGTCATCCGGCTGAGTGAACTTGTTCCTGGGATCCACCATCTATAGAGTAGAAAGAGAGGAGAATTAGAAATGAGTACAGAAGAGAAATCATGTGGCTTATTCTAGTGGTCGCGTCCTACAATCAGCGTGTGCTCTGATACAATCTTATAGCGACCAGACCTCAAACGGTCAAGTCTCTGTGCATCAGTGTCATCCCTGGATCGGTAATGCTGACACGCACAATACTCAAGGAATCATAACAGAGTTTCAATCACACACTTATTACATCGAGTCCTCATAAAGAGTATGATTACACAAAAATATAATGGATGAAGGCCATCTAAACTAAATAACTGTAGAAGCTTTGAAGGTAAATGAGTCCATCAACTCCAACGGCATAACAGAATGTAAAACAACGACCTATCGCACCTTATTCATCGTCTCAGTAGTCTGCAACATGAGATGTTGCAGCCATGTAGGTTAGCACATTGAATATGCTGGCAGAGTTACACTGTAAAGCAAAGAAATGCAAGAACTATATCTACATGCAATATTTGGCTGGTGGAGGCTGTAAGTTTATGATTTTGCATAAAGCTAGTTTTTCCCTACAACAAAGCAATAAATTTATTTAACTACTCCCAAGTTGCCCATTATTTGAGAAGGTAACCCCAACTCAAATCCCAATTAAAAGTATCATCATTAACCCAATTCAAATTAATTAAAGTAAAGTGATGAGATCACATCAATAGATTCAAGTACTAAATACTCAAGATGTCCATAACCGGGGACACGCCTAACCATGATTAGTTTATACACTCTGCAGAGGTTTGCGCACTTTTCCCCATAAGACTCGACCGCATCCATGATCGGATGATCGAGACATAGTCTTTTTTAAGCATTAACTCTCTACTCTGGGCGGACCGGTACACCTACTTTCCCCTACATCTGCTAGTCCACCTCTTCAAGAGCTCACACAACTTACTCAACTATGCCAGAGCCCATAATGGCTTGTGGCTGCACACGGAAGTTTCCAGCATGAATAATCTTATTATCCCTTTGAGCCTGGGTGGCGAACCGTAGGAAAAATCACATGGGTACTCTGGGATTTCCCAAAACAGGCAACACTGGGTTCCCCGAGTGCCTCAACCAACCCACCCAGATGTATATTAAAGTTGCCACCTTAATGTTATCCATGATTAAATAACTCTCAAACTTCAATGTGTGAATCACGATCCAATCCCCGTCTACGAGCATGGCTAAGCAAAAAGTAAGCATAACGTATATTCCCGGGGTGATCAAAAGGTATTAGGTTCCTACCTCAAGCACTACAACCAAACCACATCTTCCCAATCCTACTCATGCAAATATTTGAGGGGCAATACTAATGCATAGTTAAAACTGGGTATAAAAGAGTATGATCAAAGTGTAACTTGCCTTGCTAATGATCTACAAACTCTAGAGGTTCGTAGTAACAAGCTTCGCACTCCAGGTAATCTAGCATAAACAAACAGTAGCATACATAAGCAATCACTCAAATGAAACGACGAGAAAACCGAGAAAAGATCCAAATCAAACACGAAACAAGCAAACGGCTTAGACTAACAATAAGTAAAACCTAACATCACTATTATCATGTAAATTAGATCTTAACATTAATTACATGTGATTAGCTAGTATTTGTAAAAATATTCAGCTCAAACGGAGAAACAAAACTCAAAATACGAACGAAACAAGATCATTTACTAAGCTAGACTAAACTCAAAATTTATAGTACCAAAATCATGTTCAAGTTGGTTAACTGGAAAGAACATAATGATACGAAGATTTAGGCGCTGGTTTCATCCAATTTGGATAAACGAGTAAAAGTTATGCTAGTTTAAAGATCAGGAGCTAAATCGCGATAAAACTATTCGTGGATAGGTCCCTGGCCGAAAATAAACAAAAAAACCTACGGCATGAACGTTCGCTAACAGAATAGATCACGAACGAACGAACAGACTTTCGTTAAATAAGAAAACCCTAACGAAAAACCAACCTAACTAACGAACCAAAAAAATTGGGGTTCGGCCAGTCTTTACCGGTTCGTCGCGGCGGCGGTCAACGACGGCGGCTTTGGCTCCAGTCGGTGGCGGCGCGGGCGGCGGGGCGGCTGCGTGGGGCTGCGGGGCTGTGGCAAAGCGGCTGCGGTGCAAGGCAGCGGCGGCGGCAGCGCTTGTAGCGTGGCTGCGGTTGCGGCGGTGGCAAGACAAGGAGAGGCGGCGGGGTGGCTCGGCCTTATAAAGGCCTCGGGGGGCGTGCCTTGGGTGAGGGGGCGGCACGGGAGTCCGAGCCGGACTCCCCGTCGGCGTGCGGCGGCGGGACTCCTCCCGCTCGTAGTTGGCGGCGGCGCGGCGCTGCGGTTGGGCTACCGGGCCGGCTGGGCTTCGGCCCAGTCGGTCCGAAATTCTTTTAAAAATAACAATTTCGGCGCGAGTAAAAATTCTAAATAAATGTATTTTTTTTAAAAAAAATCTAGAAAAAATGTTCACCATCCAAACCTAATATTTAGGACAAGATGAACATTTTTTGGGGCTAAGATGCAGTTTTCAAAAATGCAATATTTTTCTAATTCAAATAAAATAGCAAATAAAATATCAATAAAAGATAATTTGATTTTCAAATTCTTTCTCCAATATTTCTCTTAGGTTGAAGAAGTCATGTTATCTTCTCTCATTTATTTTTCATATTGGAAATGATTGGAGAGAAAAATAATAAAATCAAATTGATCCTTTCTTCAAATTTGAAATAAATCCAAATATGAATTTTGTGAAATCTCCAACTCTCTCCTTGGGTCCTTGAGTTGCTTAAGATTTCTAGGATCACAACAAAATGCAAGAATAAATATGATATGCATATGATGATCTATGTATAACATCCAAATTGAAAATTGGGATGTTACACCCTTACACTTACAACTTTATTTCTATTATTTTACTCTGCTTTGTATTTCTTACATATATAGCTTTTGTACCATTCAAAAGATGAAAGATTGATTTATGTGCTCCCTGTGGGACCGATACTCTTACTTCAAAAAAACTGCAACTAAACCATGTGCCCTTCCAGGACATCAAGCACTAGAAGCGTTATGTTATCAACGCTAGATCATTGTTGATACTTTTGGAATAATCATAATCTTCTTCGACGATGTCTTCCGATGAAGATTCAGCCACAACTTTGAGTGTGTGACTCTTCTGGTAACTTGAGCCGTAGAGATATTTCTTTCCTTCTTCTTGCAGCTCATGAGTGTTCAACCTTTCCATGATATCAGCAAAGCCGAGTAACTTCAAATCAGGACCAGTGTACGAACAAACTGCCCAATGATCTGAGAAACTTCTTCACAACCTCATGATCAATGATGTATTTGGCCCCTAGTTCCAGTAGCTCATTTTGCAATGTCACTCAGTATGTGTAAAGTCTATTGACAGCTTCATTTATGATCCTTTTGAAGCGGTTAAATTTGTCACGAAGAGTATCAATGCAAGCTTCCTTCTGAGTGGGATGGCCCTCGTTGATCTTTTTGAGGATGTCCGTATTTCTTTTGTAGTGTCAAGCTGACGGTATCGAAGGAATTGCGTCCGAGACAGAAGAACGTAGTTCTCATCCTTTGCTTGAGCATCCATCTAAACAAACCATTTCTCCCATGATGTAGGATAACCAGGGGTCTCGATCATGTAGCCATTTTGGAAAAAATGCCACATGTCATCATCAATTGCTTAGAGATGAATCTTCATCTTCTCCTTCCAGAAGGTATAGTCCGTCCCATCAAAGATAGGGAACTTCATGTTCGACTTGTAGTTCACTGAAGACATACTTAAATGGTTAGACCTTAAGCAGAGACAAGGAGTCCCTTGCTCTACTACCAATTGGAGAACAAAGTATGTCGACTAGAGGGGTTGAATGGGAGGTTTAATATTTCTTTCAGGAAACTTCAAATCCCTCAGGCACAGCAGCGAAAATAACTAAATAGTAACAAGTGCGTGGATAAAAACTACCAAAAGAGAAGTAAAACATGCATAGAGGAACAATCACATGATGAAAACATAACTTGGGATAGAGAACTAAAATTAAATAGGGTAAAGACGTAACTAGTGATGCTCGATGGCGACAGTGTATTTGTTCAACCAGTTCACTCTTCTACAAAAGAGCTACATCTAGGACTTGTGATTGAACACATAAGATAAACTCTCTTTGTCCTATTCTCCTCAACGACTGATTCGTAAACCAATGTCGATCACTGGGGGTAGATGCTTGAGGTGATCTCCATAACCTTTGCAAACTTCTTCTTTGTGAACCACAATTACTCTTGGTCACTGAAGAACTTGACACCTAACCATCTAGAGAGTTGGCAGCTCTCAAGAGTAATAGGCGGAGCGTACTTGACTTAGATTCTAGTGATGCTAAACCACTATCTAATTTTTCGGCTCGGGTTTTTCTCGGTGGATTTTAAACTCAAATCACTCGAGAGAGGAGTTCTCACACAATCTTCTTGGATTCACACGGAGTAGTCAAGTGTGCACATTGGAAGGGGGTGGCTATTTATAGTCGCGGTCTTCCTGAGGGGGAAAACACCATTTCGGACATGACATCTAGCCAATGCCCAACCGACACGTATCCAACGGTTGGATTATGAGCACAACAATAAAATTACTTGAAGAAAAAGCAATGCTAACTCCTCGGTCCGAATCAAATCTCTCGCAGCGAAGAATAACTCCGTCTTTTGCTGGCAAGTATTTATCCAGAGCACAAAAACATTTCTCGCAACTCTCATAGGTTTCGGTTTAGGATTAGAGAAACATAAGTTTCAAACACTATACTCCTCTTAATAGTACGGCGGTCCTATGATTCAAGAAATAAAATAAGAAGAACGAAAGAAAATGCTATGTCTTTTCTCCGTCTTCAAACTTCTCGGCTGCAGTTATTTTCTTCGGACATGCACCAAACCAAATGCTTTGCGTCAATAATTTTAGGGGGTCACTTTCGACTAGCATATCTTCGGTGATAATCCTCAGTGCCTCGTAGGAGATTATCTTTGGAGTTTGTAGCAAAATCCACATGACATCACGGACTTTATCACTCCATGTGCAAAATTTTAGTCCCACACTTTTTACGAAAACAATCTCCAAAACATAAGGAGGCAAATTATTGCACCAACACCGGCCCAATTCAGTAGGCTTTCTTTTCGGGCGCGCTAGCTTCTGTCTGATGTAAGCAAGCTCCCTCTCACCGGGTGCTAATTTATTTTTGGCGAGCTAGCCTCCGCCTCACACTGTCTGGTAGGCCGATTTCTAAATCTATTTCTCACTTGATTTTCTAGGTTTTTCTTTGTTTTTCTATTTTATTTTTGTTTTTTCCTCTAGTAGGTCGGTTTTTCATTTATTTCTCACTTTTGTTCCTAGGTTTCTCATCGGTATTTTTTTGGTTCTTCCTCCAGTAGGTCGGTTTCTCATTTATTTCTCACTTTTGTTTCTAGGTCTCTGGTTGGTAGTTTTTTTTATATATTTTTAGTTCATGAACATTTTTGTATTCTGGATTATTTTAATTCCTCAACAATATTTGAATTTATGAACAATTCTTTGAATATGTTAGCAAGTTTTGAATATGCAGATATTTTTTAAATTTAACAAGAACATTTTTGAATTCAAGAGTACTTTTTGAATCTATAAACATTATTTGTATGCATGAACATTTTTGGATTTTCAAACATTTTTGTAGCTCATGAACTTTTTTAATTCATGGCCATTTTTTTGAATAGAAGAACTTTTTTAGAATTCAAAAAAACATTTTTTAGATTTCACGAACTTTTTTGAATTCACAGAAAACATTTTTGAATTTGTTAACTATTTTTTAATATATGAACATTTATCCAATTTGCAAACAATTTTTAAGATACGTGAACATTAATTCAAATACATTAACATTTTGTGAATTCACAAACTTTTTAAATTCAGTACCATTTTTTTACGGCCATCATGTAATCAATAATACTATTTATTTGGTTATTTAAATACTAAAAAGACGGACCGATGGATAACCCATTGACAGGCAATTATACACAACTCATGACTAATCGGGTTGTCCATAGATTCCTATCCTTGGAAAAAGACCGTTGCTATAAATAGTTGAAAAATTAGTGTTTACTTCAAGCAATTCAGATGTGATGAAGAGCTAGCCTCAAAGAGAACTGAGCCCCCTGCCGACAATGTTACTGGTATAAAGCCCGTATAGAGATAAATGTTACCGCGCCAATGTTGAATTGAAGATCAATGAGAAGCTTGTGGAGTTGTATCACAGGGAGAAAATAATGTGGAGACAGAGATCACGAGTACAGTGGCTTACATCTGGTGACCGGAACACCAAGTTTTTTCACTTACGTGCAAGTATCCGGCGTAAGAAGAACATGATCAAGGCGTTGCAAAATTCGCTTGGGGTTATCACGGATGATCCAGAAGAGTTAAAGGCCATGGTAAATGACTTCTATAAGACTCTATACACTTCGGAGGGGGTTAGTGATATGGAGAGAGTTTTAAACTGTGTCCCAACCAAAGTCTCGGCAGAGATGAACGACATGCTGTGTGCCCCCTACTCAAACGATGAGGTCAAGGCGGCCTTATTTCAGATGTTCCCAACTAAGGCGCCCGGTCCCGACGGCTTTCCGGCACACTTCTATCAGAGACACTGGGAGTTATGTGGGGAAGAGGTGACATCTGCTGTTTTGAGGATTGTGAGAGGGGAAGAAACACCGAAGAGCATAAATGACACCATCCTCGTTTTGATTCCTAAGGTAACAAATCCTACTATCTTGTCACAATTCAGGCCTATTAGCCTTTGCAATGTTCTATACAAAATTGCATCCAAGGTCATTGCAAACAGGCTGAAGCAAATTCTGCCAGAGATCATATCTGAGGAACAATCAGCGTTCATCCCAGGCAGGCTTATAACAGATAATATCATCAGTGCTTATGAGTGTCGTCATTTTATGAAGCGCAGCAAAGCAAAGTCTAACAAATATTGTGCTCTTAAGCTGGATATGATGAAGGCATATGACAGGTTGGAGTGGGACTATTTGGAGGCAATGATGGGAAAGCTGGGCTTTGCAGTGCCCTGGATAAAAACTGTCATGGCTATGGTTTGGTCTGTTTCCTTTTCAGTCATGTTTAATGGAGAAAAGCTAGATCAATTTGTACCAAGTAGAGGTATAAGGCAGGGAGATCCGATATCCCCTTACCTTTTCTTAATTGCAGCGGAGGGCCTTTCGTGCCTCTTGAAAACCAGTTCTTCGTCATCAAACATTGTAGGATTAAAGGTGGCACCAACAGCACCAGCTGTGAACCACCTTCTTTTCGCAGATGACAGCCTGCTGCTTTTTAAGTCAGGGAGCGAGGGGGTAGTACCGGTATCAAACCTACTGGATACATACTGTTTGGCATCAGGTCAAAGGATAAATCATGATAAGTCATCAATCTTTTTCAGCAAGGGATGTCCACAGCAGGTCAGAGATGATATGAAAAATATCCTGAATGTGCAAAATGAGTCACTCGGTGACAGGTATCTAGGCATGCCTACGGAGGTCGGCCACTCGAAGAATGGGACTTTCAAGTACTTGCAGGATCGTGTTTGGGAGAAGGTGAGAGGGTGGATGGAAAAAATCTTATCCTCCGCGGGGAAAGAAGTTCTGATCAAGGCGGTTGCTCAAGCAATCCCAGTATACTCCATGGCATGCTTCCGTCTTCCTCGGGGCCTATGTGACAGTGTTACTTCGTTGATCAGACAGTTCTGGTGGGGGAGCAAACAAGGGAAACGGAAGCCTAGCTGGGTGGCTTGGGACATGATGACTTTACCGAAGAACCTAGGTGGTCTGGGTTTTCGAGACATGGAGATGTTTAACTTGGCGCTTCTAGCTCGGCAGCCTTGGCGCATGTTGCAAAATCCACAGTCTTTGAGCGCGAGGATCCTCAAAGAAATCTACTATCCTGATTCGGACATCTTTGGGGCATCCCTGGGATCTCACCCCTCGCAGATTTGGCGAGCGGTCCTCGACGGACGGGACATAATGGTGCAAGGCTTGGTTCGTAGAATCGGAGATGGGACATCAACCAAAATTTGGGAGGACAACTGGTTACCGAGATCACATGCAAGGAGGCCAATGGCTTGCTTAGTTGATGACCCACCGAGGTTGGTGGCTGAACTGATTGATAACACATCATCTTCCTGGAATGAATATTTGGTGCGCTCGGTGTTATACCGCTAGATGCTGAGGCCATCCTACAGATTCCATTGTGCACGAGACAAGTTGACGACTTCTGGGCTTGGGGCGAGGAGCGAAAGGGTGTCTTTTCCGTCCGTTCGGCATACCGGATGATTCAAAGGACGAAGTTAGGCCGGGAAGCATGGCTCTACGAGCAGGGCGGCTCCTCCGACTCCCACGTAGCCGAGCAAGGCTGGACTGACTTATGGCGCATCAGGGTCCCTTCCAAGTTGAAGTTTTTCTTGTGGAGGCTAGCCAGAAACTCGATTCCTACAGCGGCACTTCTCCACCATAGGAACATGTCAACCTCCAAGGCGTGTTGCTTATGCGGGTCCGAGGATACATGGCGCCATGCTTTTGTGGACTGCTCCGTATCTAGAAGCACTTGGGCACTGTCATCGGATGCTGTTTTAGACAAGTTGAGCACATGTACAGAGGAAAATCTAAAGAAGTGGTTGTTTATCATGCACGAAGCTCTCAACCAGGATGACTTTCTTGCGTTTGTGGTTACCCTCTGGGCGTTGTGGAACTCACGAAGAAAGGCTATGTACGAAGATATCTTCCAAACCCCTTTCGTCATTCACAATTTTGTAACATCTTATATAGCAGAGCTACGGGCACTACAGCAGCCAGGAGTGGTCGGTAGAGGGGCGCCTCAACGGAGGCCAAATCATTGGCTAGCACCTCCGGAGGGATTATCCAAAGTCAACGTTGATGCAGCAGTGGGAAGAGTGAACGGAGCTGTGGCCGCGGTCTGTAGGGACCGAGACGGTGTGTTTATGGGAGCATCGGCAGTAGTTTTCCCGCATCTGTCAGACCCCGGCATCTTGGAGACACTCGCCATCAGGGAAGGCCTGGCGCTTGCGGATGATCTTTACGCCAGAAGGATTCACGTTGCATCTGATTGCAAGGTGGCCGTGGACGATATTCACCAATCATACAAAGGGAGCTACGATGCAATAGTGCATGAGATCATGCAATATAGACTATCTTTTGAAACCTGTAATATTATTCATGAATTTAGGAGCTCGAATATCGAGGCTCACAAACTAGCAAAGCACGCTCTATCTCTGGGGGTTGGCCGCCATGCTTGGTTAGGCCAATCCAATGAACTTGATTTCGTCCCTGTAAGCATTGTGACAGAGTAATAAAGTTTTGCGGTTTGTCTCAGAAAAAGATCTGGCAGCCAGGGATTTTTTCCGCCAAAGGGTAGATTTTGTTGACTCAAAATGGAGGATCAAGTGGATACAAACACAATTTACACTCACCTCACCTCTGCATATATCGGATGCACACAACAACAACAATATTTTTTATTTTTTCTGCAGGAAACAAAAATAATAATTTTGGCAGCATAATAATAAATTTGTCGCATAAATTTCTAACATATTGCAAAAGAAAGTAAAAAATTGTTGGATGTGCCTTTTTTTGTATTACTAATTTGGTGCATATACGTTACTTAATTTTGTTTATAGCTGGATATGCCGAACTGTTGTGTGGCTTGGGTATGGACCAACTGAACGTCTCGACATTGTCGGTCGTGACTGCAATTCTTGATTTTGAGTAATACAAGTATTATCCCGCAAAAAAAATGATACTGCCAAATTCTAGCCCCTGTATGTTTACAAAATTTTAACTAAGCGACCAAACCACCCACACACACAAGAGGCACATGTCTCGCGACATGCAGAATGCAAAAATATATGGATTTGCTCATGCGTAATACATTTGGTCACGAGGTACAGTAGGCATTGACATGTTCATGCAGTACAAATGGTAATATTGACCAATGGCCTAGATAGTAATGTGTGGGCTAGTCGTCCATCTTTACGTAAGTGCCCAGAGCATCGAGGAGGCCCCCGGAGCGGCCATGGAAGCCAACAATCTTGCCGCCAGCTGCTGGAAGGTCGAATGGCGGACCTTCCCTCGTTCCATATGGCCCAAAGGTGCGCAGGTTGCTGATGAAAGTAAGCGTTCCCAAGAGGAAACAACCACCGAAATTGCCCAGGTTCCCTTTGACGCCGACGAGGTATTCACCCGGCTCCAGGCAGATCTGCACATACCAAACACAAACCAACAGAGCGTCATCGCCGCACCACCAAATTTCCAAATCAGTATAAATTACATTTTTATCAATATTTTACTCCAGTATCTTACATCAATTTAGACATCATTTTTTTCGGGAGTAAAATAATTCGAAAAGATAGCGATATAAGCAGCAGAATACTATTAGTATTGTACAGTATGAATTTATATCAGAGATGTTTGGATTAGGTACCTCTGAACGATGTCCTTCGAGCTTTCCCCAGTGCTTGGTCTGCTCCTCCCGGCCATCCCGCTCGTATAACACCAAGATGGCGTCGACCGCGCCGGAGTGCCAGAGAACCACCTTGACGATACGGTTAACACCCCGCAAGTCCATCTCCCAGACGTCTCCGCCGCCGCCGCCGCAGGGGCCCATCTTCAGGACCCGTCCCCGCTTGCGCACGGCGCCGGCTTTGCCGGGACAGGTCCTCTCATGCTCCTCCTTATCGTGGTAGAACGTCTTGACTGCACTGCAGCGGTATGGGCAGGCGACTCGGACGGATTGCAGGATGCGGTCGACGCCGTGGCAGCGGCTGTAGCTCGTGGGGACGAAACAACGGCTGAAGCCCGTTTTGATGAAACAGGAGGTACACTTGTTCTTGTCCGAGAGGTTGCCATGGCAGGTGGAACAAACCAGATGTCCAGCCGCGCACTGCAAGCACCATGCGGGACAGATTCAAAGGACATAAAACTGAAGTGATCTAGGATGTTGAATCCTCTTGTAGCACGTGATAAAGGTTATAATGTACCTGGAACACTGGAGGTACAAGGGGCTGAAGGCATGTGGGGCAGCCGAGAGCATCCGGATCGACCTCGACGGCGATCACCGTTGGGGCGGCCGACGAGTTCCCGCTGTGATCGTGTTGCAGCTCCGTTTTGTTGATGGTATTGGTGTTTGTGGGGGTCTTCTCCATCGGGTGCATCCGCTTGATCGATGCTGGACTTGTATGTATTGTGCTCTACTGTGCGAGCGAGGTATTAATGGAGAGTTGGGAACGAACCGGGGAGGCAGACAGTGTGGAATACGGAGAGGCTGAAGCTAGCTCTTGGTGTTTCGTCTTCCACAAAACGTATATGCATGCGACACTTTTGAGTAATGGCATGCAGCCCGCAGTCAATCGAGGAGGCCGCCGGCTGCTCCGATTAATATGTACTCCCCCGTTTTTATTTAGGAAAAAGTCCGAAACAAACCTTGAAGTTGTAAACGAAAGCTTAATCAAACCTTGAATTTTGAATCCAAAAATTGGCACTTTGAACTTGTAATCCCGGTCTATTTTAAAGCATAGACATGTTTGGCACACTAGGAATACTACAATCCCGACCGGGATAACCTGCTATTCTCACGGACGAGAATTTGGACCGGCCCACTATACCACAACAAAAATTTGTGAAGTCTAAAAAATGTCCGCGCATTTTTAAAATTGTTCAGAAGTTAAAAAATGTTCCTGTTTTCTATTTTGACAAAACTTCAATTTTCTTTTGTGTTTTTTAAAAAATGTTTGGAATTTTGAAATTCTATTCACAGTTTTTAGAAAATTGTCTGTGATTTAAAAAAATCACATTTGTCAAAAACTATTCAGAATTACAATAGTTTTTCACATGCCATGAAATGTTTTAGGATTTTCAAAAATTATGTCACATTTTTCAAAAATTTGAAACCTGAATGCATAAAGAAATGTCACAGCCAAAAACTGAACCGAGTATGGACGCAGCCAAAAACGATGGACTCATCGCGGCTACATGCAATACAGTACACTCCCGGTTTTATTTTCCTCCGCAATAATTCATCTCCTACCGCTAGTCCATTCTGGAGTAGTCTCCAGTCCATTCTGGAGTAGTCTCCAAATATGAATCAGGTTTTAGAGTGTAGCTCCGCCACTGGCCGCAAGTAGCAAATCCAGCCACTCAAAAATGTACGTGGTGTTTCAAAAAAAAAAAAAAAAAGAGTATGTACAATGTAAATAATATTAGCGTGATTCAAACAAATGTTTCGTCCATTCAAAAATAATGTAACATTTCAAGAATGTTCACGAGTTAAAAAAAATATGCTTGTGACATATTTGGAAAGAAGTGTATGCAATGTAAAAAAAGTTTGCGTGATGTAAAAAAAAATGTGTCATACCCTTATAAGAATATACGTGACATGTGTTTTAAAAAAGTGTATACAATTTTAAAAATGTTTAACAATGTAGAAAATGTTCGTGTAGTTTAATAAAATGTTTATTATCGTTAAGAAATGTAAAACATGTATTTGGAAAAATATTACCATGTATTCGATTTTTTTAAACATGCATTTAGAAAATGTAAATAATTTATCTAAAATATGTTGAAAGTGTATAACAAATATTTGCGCTAAAAATTTACATTGGGTACTGAGAATAATTAGAAATGAGTAAAAAAACAAAACCTGTTACCGGTAAAGAAACAAAACAAAATCAAAGAAGAAAACAGTATGAAGAAAATCAAGAAAGGAACAGAACAAACAAAAAGTATAACAAAGAAAGAAAAATCAGTGAAAAAACAAAATATAACGAAGGAAAAAACCAAAGAAAAAAATCAAACAAAGAAAAACAGACCAGCGTGAGAGACTGCACCAATGGGCCGGCCCAATTCAGCGTATACCGGCTAAATCCTCCCAAGGTTCAAAGTAGACCTGGATCAGAAAGTTTGGTGTGCTGATTTCAGGGATTGCAAGTTCAGGGTTTGATTTAGATTTCGCCTATAAATTCAATGTTTGGTTTAGACTTTTTCCATTACTTTGCATATTAGAGTTGACTGAAGTCAAATTTCATAAAGTTTGACCAATAATTTTTTTTATAAACTTGATCAAAGTTTATAAAGCTTGATTTTTATCAAAGCTAATACATGGACCAAATAAAAATAGAGGGACTACTTACGTCTCCTAGAGAAAATTCAGATTTATTGTCACGTCTGGCAACCGTTCACGGGCCCCGGTGTACGCAATTTTTGTGGCACACATAAGGTCGTGCAACATTTCCGTGTCAGTCGGAAAAGATAGGTAGTGCTACTCCCTCCGTTTTTATTTACTCTACATATTAGCATTAATCAAAGTCAAACTTTGTAAACTTCGACAAAGTTTATAGACAAAAATGTTAACATATACAATAACAAATCAATACCATTAGATTCATTATTGAATACATTTTTCCATCATATAGATTTGCTATTGTAAATGTTCATATTTTTTCTATAAACCTGGTTAAACTTTATAAAATTTGACTTCAGTAAAATCTAATATGCAGAGTAAATAAATACAGAGGAAGTACGTGTGAACCATCTCACTCGGGTGATGTGCCTAGCCTTCTTTTTATTTTAGAGATGGTCGTGACAAGCTAGACATCCTCTTCTGCACACCTTAGAATGGAGTTCCTATTAACCGCTCGTTGAGGCAAATAGTCAAGCAAACACATAACCCGTGCTATCATGCCCAGGGAACCAAGGAAAATTGAGAACGCATTCGGTTACCTGAACAATTTTAAAATATCCTAATATTTTTTATCCCGCCAAAAAATATCCTTATGTTTTTAAAATGAAAATGTTTTTGGTGGTTTAAAAGAGGTGAACATTTTAAAACTTGGTGATTTTTATAAATGTGAACATAAATATAAACATGTTTTCAGAAAAAATATATTCAATTATTTAAAAAACTATAAAATACTATAAAATTTTCTGAATATTTCTAAAAATCTACAACATATTTAAAAAAAGGAAGAAATAAAACTTAAAAAAAGCAGATAGAGAAAACGACAGAAAGGAAAGCGAAACACTAGACAAGAATCTTCAGAACCTTCCCAATACAGGAGAATCATATTTTTTTAGGGGTAAGGAGAAATCATACCTAGAAGGCCAGAACATTCACATCAAAACGTGAAACCAAGTTTATGTTGGCTCCAATAATTGGGCTGAGCCAAGTCTAACGCTTTGTGGGGCAAATATATGTCACGTCTTTAACGAGGCGAAAGCCGAGCTCGGCCGCGAGCTCAGTCACCATGTGATTTCGCCACACTCATATCACACACTTTTTTTTTTGCTTTTTCTCTTTTGTTTATGTTTAAAAAAAATGCTAGATACATATGTTGAGAAAAAATATATTTTCCCAAAGTGTTCATTGCAAGTATTGAAACGGATCATGAGGTGTAAAAAAGTTCGCTCAACTTTTACAAAAAATTCATACCGTTCAAAATAATATGCTTGATATTTCAAAAAATAATCACGCATTCCAAACAATAAGTGAATTTTAAAAATTATGGTTTTACATTTTAAAAAATGTGTGCAACATTTCAAAAATTATTGTACAACGAATAGTTTTTAAAAAATGTCTCGAATCTTTCAAATAAAAATTCCAAGGTAAATTTGAAAAATGGTTAACATGCAATAAAAATAAATATATTCAAATCACGTATTTCAAAAAATGTTAATCATATATTCCAAAATGCTAAGTGAATATAAAACATGTTTGAGATGTATAAGAAAAATGTACGATGTATTTGAAAAATAGTTGACATCAAAACCTATATTAAAAGAAGTTAAACATGCTTTTTTACAAAAATGTTAAACATGTATTAAAAAATATTTCTCATGTATTCAGAAAATAACAATGTGTATGAAAAAAAATACACATCTGTTGAAGAAAGAAAAAAAAAGAAAAAAAAACCTGAAGGATACTTGAAAACCGAAAAAGGAAATAAACAAAGTTGAAGAGAAATAATAAATAATAAAAAGAAAAACTAAAGAAAACTAGAGCAAACAAAATATGCAAAGAAAACAGATGCAAAATAGTGAAAACCCCGACAAAAAAGCTCATGCAGCTACAATATTGGGTCGACACCTGTAGCAGCGTGCAATAGGCGAGGTCTAAGGGCTTTTGTAGTGGTTGCTAAGACAACCTTATTGTAAGTCTGGCACGTAATCTAGAGATGACAATGAAAAGTGGTGTACAATGGGTTATACCTTAATATAATTTCGAGTTACCAGATATCCCTAAATATGTTCTAACATATACTATGCTAAAGGATTATCTCTTAATTAAGAGAAGACAATTAATTTTTTCTGATTTCTCTGTCCTTCACCCTAGGATTTATCCTACATGACACTGCTAAGATAGAACCATTATACATGCTCTAATACTACTTGCGATGGATGATATCTAGCTCTCGCGTATTGCCTGTAGCCAGAAAGAAACTCGCCTTATACATGGCTGCATGTTGGGCCCGAGCCACTTTTTACAGATTTTCTTCTCCCACGACCTGGATTTTGATGATAAACAAACTAAAGCGCCCCGCGTCTGATCGTTAGTTTGGTGCAACGTAAGTACGGTTTTACTTTTCTTTTGTTTTCTAGTTTTCAGATATATTTTCTTAAGCTTTTCGTCGATTTGTTTGAGACCTTGGTTTGAACCTGGTAATTTGTGCAATAAAATGGTCGTGTGCATCATGCAATGCAGAGGCTAGTGGTCTTCCTTCTTTAAAAAAAAGGGATTTATTTCCATGTTCTATGCGGGATTCAGATATATCTTTAAATGACTTGAAAACATATATTTGGTAAAATCATTTATATTTTACTAATTTGATAAAAAATGATCATTGTGTATTAATAAAATGTCCCTAGTGAATTAAGACATATTCATTGCATCGGAAAAAAAAACTGTTAACCTTATTTAAAAAAATTGCCACATATTAAAAAAATGTCATCGTATATTCAAAGAGATTTTATCGTGTATTCCAAAAATATTCATAGTATAAATTAAATAGTGATATTTTTCAAACAGGAAAAGATGCTCACATCATTTCAGAAAATGTTAATGTACTTTTGCGAAAATGACTTCACTTTTCAAAAAATATGTTCCTTCAATTTTTGAGAAATTTGTGCATGTCTAAAAAAAATTATGCAACTTTGAAAAAATTAGTGTATTTTTCCTGAGAGAACAAAAAGAAACAAAAGTGAAACAATTGGAAAAAGAGAAGGAAAGAAAGAGGGAAAGGAAAAGGAAGAAAACAAAAAAAAAGTTAAATCAAAGTAGAAACCACGGTGAAAAGGAGAAGAAAATAAAGAAACATAACTAAAAAACAAAAAGAAAAAACCAAAGGAAGTGAACAAAACCAGACAACAAAAAACACAGAAATTAAATACCCAATCCCGGGAAATGATAAAATTGGTGAAAAACTGCCCAAAACGACATAAACCCGCCCCGGACGCAGCTACTAGGCTTGGCCCATGAGTAGCTGCACTGAAAGTGAGCCTTAGTTGTACATCGCAATTAGCAAGACATAGTTTTTGTGCGGCAAAATGTTTTACCATTTGAGAAATTAGATGATATCTTGTACATTGCCTAGGGACTTGACTACAATATATATTAGTTAAAATCAATTGTATAGAACATGAGTTTTTGGATTAATGATATGTGTAAACTATATATATATATATATATATATATATATATATATATATATATATATTGTATTTAATTATTGTATAGCTAGAAAATTTACCTTCTATATTTAGCATATACACTAACATATTTCTCTCAACATTCATGCATGCTATCTTAGCACGCGACATGCATGGGTAGACCTAGTGAAACATGTAACATAAAAAAAGATTGCATCAACATGCAAACATGCATGCAAATTCCCAACCGATTTTTCTACGATTTAACAGTCAAAAATTTAAATAAATGAATGGATGGGAGATGTGGAAAACTTGTGACGGCGGTCGTCGCAGGAGGATTTAAGTAGGAGAAGGGGAAAGGCAATAGATGGGCCCATTTGGACGCGTGGTTGATGAAGAGAAGCAGCAAATGCATGGTATCCACCTTAGGTCTCTAACAGAGCTCGTGTTGCGCTCAAAGGCTTGTAACAAGGCCATGTCGCAAAGTGGGTGTATGGGGATACGGGTTGTTGCGCACCGCACAATCAAAAGTTGATCGAACCATCGTGGAGGTGATTGACGCGCGCCTAGTTATCAGCCGGGTGAGGGCAAACGTTTTGAAAAAAAACATAAGTGCTTGAAAAACATTCTTATATTATGGGACAGAGGGAGTATTTTTATATTAGAAGTATAATGGGAAACAAGTGGCACTCCTGCTGTACTTTGATGACCCACAAGTATAGGGGATCTATCGTAGTCCTTTCGATAAGTAAGAGTGTCGAACCCAACGAGGAGCAGAAGGAAATGATAAGCGGTTTTTAGCAAGGTATTCTCTGCAAGTACTGAAATAAGTGGTAACAGATAGTTTTGTGATAAGATAAATTGTAACAAGCAACAAGTAACAAAAGTAAATAAAGTGCAGCAAGGTGGCCCAATCCTTTTTGTAGCAAAGGACAAGCCTGGACAAACTCTTATAATAGGAAAAGCGCTCCCGAGGACAAATGGGAATATCGTCAATCTAGTTTTCATCACGCTCATATGATTCGCGTTCGGTACTTTAATAATTTAATATGTGGGTGGACCGGTGCTTGGGTGCTGTTCTTACTTGAACAAGCATTCCACTTATGATTAACCTCTATTGCAAGCATCCGCAACTACAACAAAAGTATTAAGGTAAACCTAACCATAGCATGAAACATATGGATCCAAATCAGCCCCTTACGAAGCAACGCATAAACTAGGGTTTAAGCTTCTGTCACTCTAGTAACCCATCATATATTTATTACTTCCCAATGCCTCGTGTCCTTCCCGGACTGCCACTTATTTTTCTAATTTTCTAAATATTCCAAAACGGAGAAATATTGCCTTAAAAATTGTTTTGGAGTCGGTTTACTTACCGTACCACATACCTATTCTTTTTCGGAGTGTGGAACGTTCTGGAAAGTGTCCTTTATGTATTCCTCCGGGGTTACGGTTTCAATAATATTAGTTTCAACATTTATAGGATTACCTGAGATATAGTGTTTGATCCTTTGACCGTTTACCACCTTCGGATTTGTGCCTTCGAAGTTGTTGCTTTTTATGGCACCGGAACGATAGACCTCCTCGATAACGTAGGTACTTTCCCATTTAGAGAGAAGTTTTCCTGCAAAAATCTTAAACGGGAGTTGTATAGCAATACATAATCACCTACATTAAACTCACGCTTTTGTATCCTTTTGTCATGCCATCTTTTAACTTTTTCTTTAAACAACTTGGCATTTTCATAAGCTTGGGTTCTCCATTCATCAAGTGAGCTAATATCAAATAACCTCTTCTCACCGGCAAGTTTGAAATCATAGTTGAGCTCTTTAATAGCCCAATATGCCTTATGTTCTAGTTCGAGAGGTAAGTGACATGCTTTTTCAGAAACCATTTTATACGAAGACATACCCATAGGATTCTTATATGCAGTTCTATAGGCCCATAATGCATCATCAAGTTTCTTGGACCAATTCTTCCTAGACCTATTGACAGTCTTTTGCAAAATTAATTTGAGCTCTCTATTGCTCAATTCTACTTGACCACTAGACTGCGGGTGATAGGGAGATGCAATTCTATGATTAACGTCATGTTTAGCAAGCATCTTACGAAAAGCACCATGAATAAAGTGTGAACCACCATCGGTCATTAAATATCTAGGGACTCCAAACCTCGGAAAAATAACTTCCTTAAGCATTTTAATAGAAGTGTTATGATCAGCACTACTAGTAGGAAGAGCTTCTACCCATTTAGTAACGTAATCAACAACAACTAAAATATGTGTATATCCATTAGAGGCAGGAAAAGGTCCCATATAATCAAAGCCCCAAACATCAAATGGTTCAATAACAAGTGAATAATTCATAGGCATTTCTTGACGTCTACTAATATTACCAATTCTTTGACATTCATCGCAAGACAAAACAAACTTACGGGCATCCTTGAAGAGAGTAGGCCAATAAAAACCGGATTGCAATACCTTATGTGCAGTTCTATCTCCAGCGTGGTGTCCTCCATAAGTTTCGGAGTGACACTTGCGTAGGATCTGTTCATGTTCATGCTCAGGTACACAACGTCTAATAACACCATCTACTTCTTCTTTATAAAGATGTGGGTCATCCCAAAAGTAATGTCGCAAGTCATAGGAAAACTTTTTCTTTTGTTGGTACGTGAAGCTAGGTGGTATAAATTTAGCAACAATATAATTAGCATAATCAGCATACCATGGAGTGCTACGAGAAGTGCTTATGACATTTAATTGTTCATCAGGAAAACTATCATCAATAGGTAGTGGGTCATCAAGAACATTCTCTAACCTAGATAAGTTGTCTGCAACGGGGTTCTCAGCTCCTTTTCTATCAACAATATGCAAATCAAATTCTTGCAGCAAGAGAACCCATCTAATAATTCTAGGTTTTGCATATTTCTTCTCCATAAGATATTTAATAGCAGCATGATCTGTGTGAATAGTTACTTTAGAATCCACAATGCAGGGTCTGAATTTATCACAAGCAAATACAACTGCTAAAAGTTCCTTTTCGGTAGTAGCATAATTTATTTGAGCATTGTCTAGAGTCTTACTAGCATAATGGATAACATTTAATTTCTTATCAACTCTTTGCCCTAGAACAGCACCTACAGCATAATCACTAGCATCAACTCATAGATTTTAAACGCATTCATCTTTCCTTTTTCTTGAACAGCTCAGTTAAACCAAGCCACAACAAATCTCTTGATTCGGAATTAGGGACTCATGTATCATCTGATGAATTTCAAAGGGTAAATTCCAATTCGGTGGCTGAACAACAGGTGCAGAGACTAATGCTTTCTTAAGTATTTTAAATGCTTCTACACAATCATCACCAAAGACAAATGGTACATCTTTTTGTAATAAATTAGTCAAAGGCCGAGAGATTTTTGAGAAGTCCTTAATGAACCTCCTATAGAATCCTTCATGACCAAGGAAACTTCTTATACCTTTGATGTCCTTGGGACATGGCATCTTTTCAATAGCATCAACCTTGGCTTTATCAACTTCAATACCTCTTTCAGAAACTTTGTGCCCCAAGACAATACCTTCATTAACCATAAAGTGGCACTTTTCCCAATTCAAGACAAGATTAGTTTCTTCACATCTCTGCAAGACTTGAGCAAGATTGCTCAAGCAATCATCAAAAGAGGAACCATAGACGGAAAAGTCGTCCATGAAAACCTCACAAATTGTTTCGCAAAAGTCAGAGAATATAGCCATCATGCATCTTTGAAAGGTAGCAGGTGCATTACATAAACCGAAAGGCATACATCTATAAGCAAAAGTACCAAAAGGGCATGTAAAAGTAGTCTTTGATTGATCTTTAGCCGACACAGGTATTTGAGAGAAACCAGAATAACCATCTAGAAAGCAATAATGTGTATGTTTGCATAATCTTTCTAGCATTTGATCAATAAAAGGTAAGGGGTAATGATCTTTCTTGGTAGCCTTATTTAATTTGCGGAAATCAATTACCATCCTATAACCTGTGATAATTCTTTGCGGAATCAATTCATCTTTATCATTAGGGACAACAGTAATACCTCCCTTCTTAGGGACACAATGGACAGGACTTACCCACTGACTATCAGCAACGGGATAAATTATACCTGCCTCCAGAAGCTTGAGTATTTCTTTTCTTACCACTTCTTTCATTTTAGGATTCAAACGTCGTTGAGGATCACAAACTGGTTTGGCATCCGCTTCCAAATTTATTTTATGTTGACATAGAGTGGGACTGATGCCCTTAAGATCATCCAGAGTATATCCAATAGCGGCACGGTGCTTTTTCAGAGTTTTCAATAATCTTTCTTCTTCATGCTGTGAAAGGTTAGCACTAATAATGACATGATATATTTTCTTTTCATCAAGATAAACATATTTAAGATTATCAGGCAACGGTTTAAGCTCAAACATGGGATCACCCTTGGGTGGAGGAGGATCCCTAGGATTTCAACAGGCAAATTGTGTTGCAGAATAGGTTCCTGTTTAAAGAATACTTCATCTATTTCCCTTCTTTCATTCATGAACATATCATTTTCATGGTCTAGCAAATAGTGTTCTAAAGGATCACTAGGAGGTACGGCAATAGAAGCAAGACCAATAATTTCATCCTTACTAGGCAATTCTTCCTCACGAGGTTGTTTACTAAATTTAGAGAAATTAAACTCATGAACCATATCATCCAAGTCAATAGTAACAACATTATTTTTGCAGTCTATGTTAACATTAACAGTATTCAAGAAGGGTCTACCAAATATAATGGGACAAAAGCTATCTTGTGGAGAACCAAGAACAAGAAAATCAGCGGGATATTTGGTTTTTACACACAAGACTTCAACATATCTAACAATTCCTATTGCAGATATAGTATCTCTATTGGCAAGTTTAATTGTAACATCAATATCTTCTAACTCAACAGGTGCAGTATCATGCATAATTTCTTCATACAAGGTAATAGGTATAACACTAGCACTGGCACCCATATCACATAAGCCATGATAACAATGATCTCCTATTTTAACAGAAATAACAGGCACGCCTACCACAGGTCTATGTTTATCTCTAGCACAAGGTTTAGTAATTCTAGTAGTTTCGCCGCAGAACTGAATAACATGCCCATCAATATTATCAGACAAGAGATCTTTAACAATAGCAATATTGGGTTCTACCTTGACTTGCTCAGGATGGGTGTAAGTTCTAATATTGCTTTTACGGACAACAGTTGAAGCTTTAGTATGATCCTTCATTCTAACAGGGAAAGGTGGTTTCTCAACATAAGAAGTGGGAACAATAGGATCATTACAAGTGACAGTCTTTTCTTCAACTTTAATAGGTGCAGCTACTTTTACTTCTATGGGAGGATGATATTTAAACCACATCTCCTTGGGGAGATCAACATAAGTAGCAAAAGATTCACAGAAAGAAGCTACTATCTCAGAGTCAAGTCCATATTTAGTGCTAAACTTATGTAAAATATCGGTATCCATAAAAGATTTAACACAATCAAACTCAGGTGCCATACCTGACTCCTTACCTTCGTCGAGGTCCCAATCTTCAGAGTTGCGTTTAATTCTATCCAATAAATTCCATCTAAATTCAATAGTCTTCATCACAAAAGAGCTAGCACAAGAGGTATCGCGCATGGTGCGATTGTTATCAGAAAGCCGAGCATAAAAACTTTGCATAATTACTTCTCTTGAGTGCTCATGATTGGGGCATGAGTATAACATTGATTTAAGCCTCCCCCAAGCTTGAGCGATGCTTTCTCCCTCGCGAGACCAAAAATTATATATATAATTGCGATCACGATGAACAAGATGCATAGGGTAATACTTTTGATGAAATTCCAATTTCAATCTTTTATAGTTCCATGATCTCATATCATCACATAGCCTATACCATGTCAATGCGTCTCCCTTCAAAGATAAAGGGAAGGCCTTCTTCTTAACAACATCGTCTGGTATACCTGCAAGCTTAAATAGTCCACAAACATCATCCACATAGCGTAGATGTTCATCAGGATGCTTTGTTCCATCTCCTGTAAAAGTGTTAGCTAGCAGTTTTTTCATCATACCCGAAGGAATTTCAAAAGGAGTTTCATTTTCAATAGGTTCAGTAGGTTCAGTGGGTTGAGGAGCAACTCTTTGATCTACTGGACAAGGTGAAGATACCCCGAACAAGCCCCTCAGACAATTACTTTCCATAGTAACAAGTGACAGAAAATTTCAGCACACTAAATAAATTTTTCCTTACCAAATTCCACCTACCAAAGGCGCTTCACTCCCCGGCAACGGCGCCAGAAAAGAGTCTTGATGACCCACAAGTATAGGGGGTCTATCGTAGTCTTTTCGATAAGTAAGAGTGTTGAACCCAACGAGGAGCAGAAGGAAATGATAAGCAGTTTTCAGCAAGGTATTCCCTGCAAGTACTGAAATAAGTGGTAACAGATAGTTTTGTGATAAGATAAATTGTAACAAGCAACAAGTAACAAAAGTAAATAAAGTGCAGCAAGGTGGCCCAATCCTTTTTGTAGCAAAGGACAAGCCTGGACAAACTCTTATAATAGGAAAAGCGCTCCCGAGGACACATGGGAATATCGTCAAGCTAGTTTTCATCACGCTCATATGATTCGCGTTCGGTACTTTAATAATTTGATATGTGGGTGGACCGGTGCTTGGGTGTTGTTCTTACTTGAACAAGCATCCCACTTATGATTAACCTCTATTGCAAGCATCCGCAACTACAACAAAAGTATTAAGGTAAACCTAACCATAGCATGAAACATATGGATCCAAATCAGCCCCTTACGAAGCAACGCATAAACTAGGGTTTAAGCTTCTGTCACTCTAGCAACCCATCATCTACTTATTACTTCCCAATGCCTTCCTCTAGGCCCAAATAATGGTGAAGTGTTATGTAGTCGACGTTCACATAACACCACTAGAGGTTAGACAACATACATCTTATCAAAATATCGAACGAATACCAAATTCACATGACTACTAATAGCAAGACTTCTCCCTTGTCCTTAGGAACAAACGTAATTACTCACAAAGCATATTCATGTTCATAATCAGAGGGGTAATAATATGCATAAAGGATCTGAACATATGATCTTCCACCAAATAAACCAACTAGCATCAACTACAAGGAGTAATCAACACTACTAGCAACCTACTAGCACCAATCCCGAACTTGGAGACAAGAATTGGATACAAGAGATGAACTAGGGTTTGGAGTGAGATGGTGCTCGTGAAGATGCTGATGGAGATTGCCCTCTCCCGATGAGAGGAGCATTGGTGATGACAATGGTGATGATTTCCCCCTCCCGGAGGGAAGTGTCCCCGGCAGAACAGCTCTGCCGGAGCCCTAGATTGGTTCTGCCAAGGTTCCGCCTCGTGGCGGCGGAGTCTCGTCCCGAAAGGTTGCCTTCTGTTTTTTTCTCATCGAAGGACTTCATATAGGAGAGGATGGGCGTCGGAGAGCCACCAGGGGCCCCACGAGGTAGGGGGCGCACCCGGGGGGCCGGCATTCTCCCTCTTCATGTAAACCTTGTAAAATAAGAGAGAATAACCATAAGTATTGTGACATAACGTGAAATAACAGCCCATAATGCAATAAATATTGATATAAAAGCATGATGCAAAATGGACGTATCATACTTACTCAATAGTAACCCGAAGTTGACATGCAATTTCGTGATTATTGGATTTCAGAGATAGTGTTATTGTCATCTTGTTGTAGGCTACATGATTTTGAGTTAGTGTAAACATTCCACGATTCTCGCACCTTCTTCCTTCAGTTATGCGCACGGCCCCATTGTCCAGGGCGGGTCTGGGGGCAGCCGGCCCCCTGTGGCCGAGTCCACGGCGAAGGCGGCATGGCAGACCAAGACCTCGTGGCAGCCCCGGAGCGCTCCATCTCCGCAAATCCCTGCGGCACGACGCCGTTCCCCGTCGACGCCCCCAACCTCGAGGGCACCGAGGACTCACATCCCTCGCCTCCTCCATGGATGTGCTACAACTATAGAGATGAGCGCCACATCTCATTAGACTGCACAAGACCGTCCTTTTTGTCTGCTTCAAGGGAGAAGGTCACATCGCCAGGGACTGTACCCGTACTAGGTCGCGGAGCATGCTGCCTTGGGAGCACCAGGCCCGCCTGCCACCGGGCGGAGGCCCCACTGCCCCCTTCGCCACCGCCCCGTGCAATAGAGAGGGCCCCTGTCCTGCCGCCGCCGCCATGTCAGGAGCTGGCATGGCGCGCATACGCGCCGCTTCCCTCGCCGCCGCCTGGGCCTCCTCCCCCCGGCGCAATCAGGATCCTTTGCCCCTGGAGTCAAGTTGTGCATGGTGAGTCGGTGGGAAGCGTCACTGGCCCCGGTTTCTCTGTGCCTTTCTCTGGGCCAATGGTGGAATCGCCGGTGTACCCTATGGTGCACCTGCGGGTGGATTCGATAGACGAGACCAAATGCTGCTACACGGAGGCGTCCGATGAACTCGCGCAGATGGAAGCCGATCTGGCACGTGCGGTGGTGGTCACCATCACTCGAGAGCGGCCGGAGGTGGACCTGGCCTCGGCTGCGGAAGCGCTCCATGCTAAATTCGGGATTAGCCCCAACGATATGTCAATCCGCATGTTCTACCCGCGGGACTTCCTGGTCATCTGCAAGCACCCGGTCATCCGGCAGTTGATAAGTTTGGGCTCGGACAGGGGCAGGCGGCCGGGGCATACTTACTCAGGTCTGTGCTTCTGTCACTCATGCCACCTATCATAAGCGAATAATTAACATATTGCAAACCCTGCAGCGGGGATCCCTTATGCTTGGGCAACACAGAGAGCACCATAGGATAGCACCAATAATAAAACATACAACTCAAACCAATCACGATCATCAATCAACCTATAGAACAAAACCGATCTACTCAAACATCATAGGATAGACACATATCATTGGATAATAATACTTAGTGCTGAGCACCATGTTGAAGTAGAGATTACAGTGGGGAGAAGGATGTTACACCATTGCATAGAAGGGGAGAGAGTTGGTGATGATGGCGGCGAAGTTGTTGGTGTAGAACACCGTCACGATGATGGCCCCGGCGGCGTTCTAGCGCCACCGGGAGAGAGGGGGAGAGAGCCCCCCTCCTCCTTCTTCTTCCTTGACCTCTCCCTAGATGGGAGGAGGGTTTCCCCTTTGGTCCATGGCCTCCATGGCGGTGGATTGGATCTATCTCTCTGTTTCCTTCTGTTTCTGCAACCCCTGTTTCTGGCCTTTCACCGTTTCTTAAATTCCCAGAGATCTGTAACTCCGATTGGGCTGAAATTTTAACATGATTTTTATCTGGATATAAGCTTCCTTGCAGCCGAAGGACATCTCCAGCCGACCTACGGGGTGGCCACAATCCTTCCAGGCGTCCCCTGGGTAGGGGGCGCGCCCCTAGGGCTTGTGGGCCCCTCGGGCATAATCTCGCGTTGATTCCGCTTCCCAAAAATCACATATGATCCAAAAAAATCTCCGTAAATTTTTATCGCGTTTGGACTTTGTTTGATATGGATTTTTTGCAAAATAAAAAACATGCAACAAACATGAACTGACACTGGGCACTGGATCAATATGTTAGTCCCAAAAATAATATAAAAAAATGCCAAAAGTATATGAAAGTTGTAGAATATAGGCATGAAATAATCAAAAATTATAGATACGGCGGAGACGTATCAGCATCCCCAAGCTTAATTCCTGCTCGTCCTTGAGTAGGTAAATGATAAAAAAAGATAATTTTTGATGTGGAATGCTACCTAGCATAATCTTGATCATGTAATCTAATCATGGTATGAATATTAAGACACGAGTGATTCAAGGCAATAGTCTATCAATTTGACATCGAAAGAATAATACAAGATATGCATGTAATTCATCATTGTCTTTCATAATAATGGAGCTAAAGGAAGCAACCTCTATATACTTAATTGTGGTAAGCATGACACACTCGGTCTTCCCTGCATAAAGTATAGATCATGAGAACCTTGGTGTCAAACGAGGCAATTGGGTCGTACTTCTAACGCGCTTCAGCATTTTCTACTTCACTCAATGCATGAGCGTGAGCCATGGATATAGCACTATGAGTGGAATAGAATGCAGTGGTAGGGATCAATAGGAGAAGGAAGAAAGTCTCGCATCAACTAGGCAGATCAACGGGCTATGGAGATTCCCATCAATCAATATCAATGTGAGGAGTAGGATTGCCATGCATCAGATGCACTAAGAGCTATAAGTGTATGAAAGCTCAAACTGAAAACTAAGTGGGTGTGCATCCAACTTGCTTACTCATGAAGACCTAGGGCACTTTGAGGAAGCCCATCATTAAAATATACAAGCCAAGTTCTATAATGAAAAATTCCCACTAGTAATATATGAAAGCGACAAAATAGGAGACTCTCTATTATGAAGAACATGGTCCTACTTTGAAGCACAAATGTGGAAAAGGATAGTAGCATTGTCCCTTCTCTCTTTTTCTCTCATTTTTTATTTTTATTTTCTTTTGCCTTTTTTGCCTCTTTTTTATATTTTGGCCTCTTTGGCCTCTTTTTATTTATTTAAGTCTGAAGTCTCATCCCAACTTGTGAGGGAATCATAATATCCATCATCCTTTTCTCACATGGGACAATGCTCTAATAATAATGATCATCACACTTTTATCTACTTACAACTCAAGAATTACAACTCAATACTAGAACAAAAATATGAGTCTATATGAATGCCTCTGGTAGTATACGAGGATGTGCAATGATCTAGCATAGCAAAGATATCAAAAAACGGACAAGCCATAAAAATATCATGCTAGCTATCTTATGATCATGTGCAAAGCAATATGGCAATGGACGCTCAAGTCATTTATATGATGATGGTGGAAGTTGCATGGCAATATATCTCGGAATGGCTATGGAGCTGCCATGATAGGTAGGTATGGTGTCTGTTTTGAGGAAGGTATAAGGAGGGATTCTGCACCGGCGAAAGTTGTACAGTACTAGAAAGGCTAGCAATGGAGGAAAGGTGAGAGTGCGTATAATCCATGGACTCAAATTAATCATAAAGAACTCATATACTTATTGTGAAAGTTGTTGGGGAATGCAGTAATTTCAAAAAAAATCCTACGATCACGCAAGATCTATCTAGGTGATGCATAGCAACGAGAGGGGAGAGTGTGTCCACGTACCCTCATAGACCGAAAGCGGAAGCGCTATGACAACGCGGTTGATGTAGTCGTACGTCTTCACAATCCGACCAATCAAGTACCAAACGCACGGCACCTTCGCGATCTGCACACGTTCAGCTCGGTGACGTCCCTCGAACTCTAGATCCAGTTGAGGCCGAGGGACAGTTTCGTCTGCACGACGGAGTGGTGACGGTGATGTTGAAGTTACTGGCGCAGGGCTTCGCCTAAGCACTACGACGATATGACCGAGGTGTAAAACTGTGGAGGGGGCACCGCACACGGCTAAGAGATTGTCTGTTGTGCCTTTGGGGTGCCCCCTGCCCCCGTATATAAAGGAGGGGAGGAGGAGGCCGGCCAACAAGGGGCGCGCCAGGGAGAGGGGAGTCCTACTAGGACTCCAGTCCTAGTAGGATTCGGGCCCACCCTTTTCCCCTTCTACCGGAGGGGGAAAAGGGGAAGGAGAGGGAGTAGGAGAAGGAAAGGGGGGTGGCGCCCCCTTCCCAAGTCCAATTCGGCCTTCTGCCCAAAGGGGGGTGCACCAGCCCCTTGTGGGCTGGTGTGCTTCCCTCTTATGGCCCATAAGGCCCATAACTTCTCTCGGGGGGTTCCGGTAACCTCCTGATACTCCGGAAAATGCCCGAACCACTCGGAACTATTCCGATGTCCAAATGCAACCTTCCAATATATGAATCTTTATGTCTCGATCATTTCGAGACTCCTTGTCACGTCTGTGATCTCATCCGGGACTCCAAAAAAAACTTAGGTACATCATATCACATAAACTCATAATACCAATCGTCATCAAACGTTAAGCATGCGGACCCTACGGGTTCGAGAACTATGTAGACATGACTGAGACACATCTCCGGTCAATAACCAATAGCGGAACCTCGATGCTCATATTGGTTCCTACATATTCTACGAAGATCTTTATCGGTCAAACCGCATAACAACATACGTTGTTCCCTTTGTCATCGGTATGTTACTTGCGGGAGATTCGATCGTCGGTATCATTATACCTAGTTCAATCTTGTTACTGGCAAGTCTCTTTACTCGTTCCGTAATACTTCATCTCGCAACTAACTCATTAGTTACAATGCTTGCAAGGCTTATAGTGATGAGTATACCGAGAGGGCCCAGAGATACCTCTCCGAAACACAGAGTGACAAATCCTAATCTCGATATATGCCAACCCAACAAACACGTTCGGATACACCTGTAGAGCACCTTTATAATCACCCTTTTATGTTGTGATGTTTGGTAGCACACAAAGTGTTTCTCCGGTATTCGGGAGTTGCATAATCTCATAGTGTGAGGAACTTGTATAAGTCATGAAGAAAGCAATAACAATGGAACTGCCACGATCATAATGATAAGCTAACAGATGGGTTATGTCCATCACATCATTCTCCTAATGATGTGATCCCATTCATCAAATGACAACACATGTCTATGGTTAGGAAACATAACCATCTTTGATTAACGAGCTAGTCAAGTAGAGGCATACTAGGGACTATAAGTTTTGTCTATGTATTCACACATGTACTAAGTATCCGGTTAATACAATTCTAGCATGAATAATAAACATTATCATGAATTATGGAAATAAATAATAACTCTATTATTGCCTCTAGGGCATATTTCCTTCAATCTCCCACTTGCACTAGAGTCAATAATCTAGTTCACATCACCATGTGATTTAACACCAATATTCACATCTGTATGTGATTAACACCCATAGTTCACATCGTCATTTGACCAACACCCAAAGGGTTTACTAGAGTCAATAATCTATTTCACATTGCTATGTGATTAATATCTAAAGAGTACTAAGGTGTGATCATGTTTTGCTCGTGAGAGAAGTTTAGTCAACGGTTCTGTCACATTCAGAGACGTATGTATTTTGCAAATATTCTATGTCTACAATGCTCTACACGGAGCTACTCTAGCTAATTGCTCCCACTTTTAATATGTATCCAGATTGAGATTTAGAGTCATCTAGATCAGTGTAAAAGCTTGCATCGATGTAAATCTTTACGACGAGCTCTTTTATCACCTCCATAATCGAGAAATATTTCCTTAGTCCTTACTAAGGATAATCTTGACCGCTATCCAATGATCTACTCCTAGATCAAAATTGTACTCCCTTGCCAAACTCAGGGCAGGGTACATAATAGATCTGGTACACAACACAACATACTTTATAGAACATATGACTGTGGCATAGGGAATGACTTTCGTTCTCTTTCTATTTTCTGCCGTGGTCGGGCTTTGAGTCTTACTCAACTTTACACCATGTAATACAGGCAAGAACCCTTTCTTTGACTGATCCATTTTTAACTTCTTCAAAACTTTACCAAGGTATGTGCTTTGCGAAAGTCCAATTAAGCGTCTTGATCTATCTCTATAGATCTTGATTCCCAATATGTAACCAGCTTCACCGAGGTCTTTCATTGAAAAACTCTTATTCAAGTATCCCCTTATGCTATCAATAAGTTCTATATTATTTCCAATCAACAATATGTCATCCACATATAATATTAGAAATGCTACAGAGCTCCCACTCACTTTCTTGTAAATACATGCTTCACTGCAAGTCTGTATAAAACTATATGCTTTGATCAATTCATTAAGGCATATATTCCAACTCTGAGATGCTTGCACCAGTCCATAGATGGATCGCTGGAGCTTGCACACCTTGTTAGTACCTTTAGGATTGACAAAACCTTCTGGTTGCATCATATACAACTCTTCTTTAAGAAATATCCATTTAAGGGATGTAGTTTTGACATCCACTTGCCAGATTTCATAAAATACGACAACTGCTAACATGATTTGGATGGATTTAAGCATTGCTACAGTTGAGAAAATCTCATTGTAGTCAACACCTTGAACTTGTCGAAAACCTTTTGCGACAAGTCAAACTTTGTAGATAGTAACACCACTATCCGTGTTCGTCTTCCTCTTGAAGATCCATTTATTTAATATGGCTTGCCGACCATCGGGCAAGTCCACCAAAGTCCACACTTTGTTCTCATACATGGATCCCATCTCAGATTTCATGGCCTCAATCCATTTCGCGGAATCTAGGCTCATCATCGCTTCCTCATAGTTTGTAGGTTCATCATGGTCTAGTAACATGACTTCCAGAACAGGATTATCGTACCACTCTGGTGCGGATCTTACTCTGGAAGACCTACGAGGTTCGGTAGTAACTTGATTTCATGATCATCATCATTAGCTTCCTCACTAATTGGTGTAGGAATCACTAGAACTGATTTCTGTGATGAACTACTTTCTAATTCGGGAGAAGGTACAATTACCTCATCAAGCTATACTTTCCTCCCACTCACTTCTTTCAAGAGAAACTCCTTCTCTAGAAAGGATCCATTGTTAGCAATGAATATCTTGCCTTCGGATCTGTAATAGAAGGTGTACCCAACAGTTTCCTTTGGTTATCCTATAAAGACACAGTTCTCTGATTTGGGATCGAGCTTATCAGGTTGAAGATTTTTCACATAAGCATCGCAGCCCCAAACTTTAAGAAATGACAACTTTGGTTTCTTGCCAAACCATAGTTCCATAAGGCGTCGTCTCAACGGATTTCGATGTTCCCTGTTTAACGTGAATGTAGCTGTCTCTAATGCATAAACGCAAAACTATAGTGGTAACCTGGTAAGAGACATCATAGATCGCACCATATCCAATAAAGTGTGGTTACGACGTTCGGACACACCATTACAGTGTGGTGTTCCATGTGGCGTGAGCTGTGAAACTATTCCACATTGTGTTAAATGAAGGCCAAACTCGTAACTCAAATATTCTCCTCTACGATCAAATCGTAGAAACTTTATTTTCTTGTTACAATGATTCTCCACTTCACTCTGAAATTCCTTGAACTTTTCAAATGTTTCAGACTTGTGTTTCATTAAGTAGATATACCCATATATGCTCAAATCATCTGTGAAGGTCAGAAAATAACGATACCCGCCACGAGCATCAACACTCATTGGACCTCATACATCGGTATGTATTACTTCCAATAAGTCACTAGCTCGTTCCATTGTTCCGGAGAACGGAGTTTTAGTCATCTTGCTCATAGGCACAGTTCGCAAGCATCAAATCATTCACAATCAATGATTCCAAAAATCCATCTTTATGGAGTTTCTTCATGCGCTTTACACCGATATGACCCAAACGGCGGTGCCACAAATATGTTGCACTATCATTATCAACTTTTCATCTTTTGGCATCAATATTATGAATATGTGTATCACTACGATCAAGATTCAATAAACCATCAACATTGGGTGTATGATCATAGAAGGTTTTTTTCATGTAAACAGAATAACAATTTATTCTCTGTCTTAGATGAATAATCGTATCGCAATAAACACGATCTAATCATATTTATGCTCAACGCAAACACCAAATAACAATTATTTAGGTTCAACACTAATCTCGAAAGTATAGGGAGTGTGCAATGATGATCATATCAATCTTGGAACCACTTCCAACACACATCGTCACTTCACCCTCAACTAATCTCTGTTTATTCTGTAACTCCTATTTCGAGTTACGAATCTGTCACGCCCAATATGCGACCCTATCCAAAAGGAACTCGAAGGTCCCACCAAGGATAGACCCGCATATTGAGACGCTTTTGCAAGGTGGATATCATTACATCAACATCACATAATCGATGGGGATACATACATAAGGCATACAATGCCACACGAATACAACATCACATCATACATAAGACCAACATCCGGCTACGGATGAAACACAAACAGAAGCTCAAACGACATCCACCCTGCTAGCCCAGGCTGCCGAGCTGGAACCTATCCCCTGATCGAAGAAGCAGAAGAACTCAAGGCAAGCAAACATCGCGCTCGCGTCAAGATCATCGCATAAACCTGTACCTGCAACTGTTGTTGTAGTAATCTGTGAGCCACGAGGACTCAGCAATCCCATTACCATGGGTATCAAGACTAGCAAAGCTTAATGGGAAAGGAAGGGGTAAAGTGGTGAGGTTGCAGCAGCGACTAAGCATGATATGGTGGCTAACCAACACAAATAAGAGCGAGAAGAGAACAAGCGGAACGGTCGTCAACTAGCAATGATCAAGAGGTGATCCTGAACTCCTACTTACGTCAATCATAACACAGAAACCGTGTTCACTTCCCGGACTCCGCCGAGAAGAGACCATCATGGCTACACACGCGGTTGATGCATTTTACTTCATATCTGGTGTCAAGTTATCTACAACCGGACATTAACAAATTCCCATCTGCCACATAACAGCGGGCACGGCTCTCGAAAGTTTAAACCCTGCAGGGGTGTCCCAACTTATCCCATGACAAGCTCTCGCGATCAACGAAGGAATAGACCTTCTCCCAGGAAGACCCGATCAGTCTCGGAATCCCGGTTTACAAGACATTTCAACAATGGTAAAACAAGACCAGCAAGACCTCCCGGCGTGCCGACATCCTGATAGTAGCCGCGCGTATCTCGTCTCAGGCCACGACCGGATGAACACTACGTACGGCAACCGACGATACCCCAAGTTGCCTAGGGGCGGCACCGCAAGTGGCTCTGGTTTGGACCAACACTTAGACAAGCATTGGCCCGGGGGGGCTATAATAAAGATGACCCTTGGGTTAATTACTCCCAAGGGAAAAGGTAGGTGGTGGTGAGGCAAATGGTAAAACCAAGGTTGGGCCTTGCTGGACAAGTTTTATTCAAAGCGAACTGTCAGGGGGTCCCATAAATCACCCAACCGCGTTAGGAACGCAAAATCCGGGAACATAACACCGGTATGACGGAAACTAGGGCGGCAAGAGTGGAACAAAACACTAGGCATAAGGCCGAGCCTTCCACCCTTTACCAAGTATATAGATGCATTAATAATATAAGAGATATTGTGATATCCCAACATAAACCCTGTCCACCATGGAGAAATCTTCAACTTCACCTGCAGCTAGCAACGCTATAAGAGGGGCTGAGCAAAGCGGTAACATAGCCAAACAACGGTTTGCTAGGAAGGGTGTCAAAGGTTAGAGGTTCATGGCAATATGGGATGGCTTGATAAACAGGTAATAGATAGCGCAGCATAGCGATAGAACGAAGCAACTAGCATAGCAATGATAGTAGTGAGATCCAGGGTAGCGGTCATCTTGCCTGAAATCCTTCAAGGAAGAAGAACGAGTCCATGAAGAAGATGAAGCCACGAAGACGAACCACACATAGACGAACGAATCCTCACGATCGCAACGAAACATGAACTATCGAGAAGAAGCACACAATATGGTAAACACACCACACATGAACAAGGCATGATGCACAACAAGCATGATGCATGACAAGGCTACATGAAGCTACTCATGGAAAGAGATGATGCAAACAAGAACAACACATCAAGGCAAGTTTAAATGAGGCCGGGAACAACATATAACAATTCCGGTAAGTCCTCATATGCAAATTTCGAAATTGGTCCAGATCTGAACAAACCTTATGTTCAAGTTGTTAAACAGCAAGTTAAAGAGCACCAAGAGGATCTACACGAAATTCTAGTCAAGTTACATATAAAGTTCATTAGATTCGGAGCTACGGGCTAGAAGATATGAGCAAAACAAGTTAAACATGGCATTGATGCAAAATGCACCCAAACATCAAGCAAACACACCAAAACAAGGATGCAACATGATAATATGAAGCTGCATGCAAAATCAAGCAAGTTTCATATAGAGCACACTCAAAACGGAGCAACGGTTCAACACCCACACACTATACAAGTCATAGCAACAATCTGTCCATAACAGCAACTAGGCATCTTACAAGCATCAAAACAATAAGCTACAGCACCCCACCATAATAACAAAAGGCATGGGCATGAAGTACATGTAAAGCATAACAAAACATGAACACTGAGCTATCTCCAGAAAACACTAGATCATGCTCCAAAACACATGGTAAGATGGCAAATAATAACAGTTTCAGACTTTAGCAGAAATAACATCAGGTTGCAATGTTTAGAGCAAGCAAACAACATGTTACAGGAACATATCATGGCAAACAAAGGCATGGCATGAATCTACTAAAAGCATAGATCAAAAGTCCTTTACTGACCATGAGCCAAAAAGGATCAGAAAATATGATGGCACCCATGTAAACATGGCAAGTTATATTACAGATTCAAACATGGCAGAAACAACAATAAGTAGGCATGTTGGTGAGCTTGAACCACTCACCACAGAGCAATACATGGCAAGGCAAGGCAACCAACATTAAGAAGGCATGTTTATGAAGCTAAGCATGGCAAGAGCAAGTTCATAGGGTGCATGGATCACTAGCAAACAATCATGGAAACAGTGAACTTACTGTTAACAGGCTGACAACAACATTTTCAAGCAACTTTGGAGCAAGTTAACAACATGTTCCAGCAGGCTATAATTGCAACCAAGGGCATGAATGGATAGAGCAGGACATGTGTATCAAAACATGTTTATAGAACATCTCCAGATTATGCATAGAATGATTAGTAGAAGCATGTTAACATAGCAACAAAATATAACAGAATCTGCCTAGCAAAACAGTAACAGCAAGTACCCTCCTTAACAAGCTCGATGCACTCAGCACACAACTCACAAAAATACATGGTTGGCACCCCTGGAAAGATGGCATGACATAGATCAACATACATGTAGAGATCATACTCATAGGATGCACACATCAATCATGCAAAAATGATAAATGAGCAAGTTATAACAGTTTCAGCAGGTTAACATCAACATGCACTCTTCCAACAGCATTTAGGGCATCAAGATGAGCTCAAATGAAAATGATTCAATGATATGAAATGAAGTACTCTTCGAGACGAACAATTTGACATATTATACGCACGAAACGGAGCTGCGGATGCAGAGATAAAGCATGATGAACATGGCATGATGATGTCAGGGATTCGGGGACTTAGTGGAATTTACCCCGCGAAAAACTGGACGGAGATGTTCCGGGATGGAGGGATCCGGGGCGCGGCGGAGGTGTTTGGTTCCGGGACGGGTGGATCTCATCCCACCCGTCCGGATCCGGTGACGGGGTGGCCGGCGACGGTGGCGGAGGCGGCCGACGGCGGCGCTGGGCGGCGCCGGCGACGAGGCGGAGGCAGGGGCGAGGTCGACGAGGTGGCGGGGAGCAGCGGCGGCGGCGAGGCGGCGGGCGGCGGGCCCGACCTTTGGCGGGAGCCGGCAAGGCCGAGGCGGGCGGCGGTCGCCGAATCCGGTGGCGACGGGGCGGCTGCCGGCGGGAAGAGGCGGCGGCGGCGCGCTCTCGCGCGGGGCGCGGGGGAGGCGCACGGCGAGGCGGGGCGCCGGCGAGCTGGCGAGTCCGCGCCGGCGGCGGACGGCGGCGGAGAGGACGGGCGGGGCGGTGGCGCGCGGTCGGGTCGACCCGGGCTCCGATGGGCTTCGGCGGGCCCCACGCGGGCTAGGGCGGGCCGGCGGCGGCGGGAGGAGAGAGAGGCCGGCGGAGTACACGTGGCGGCGCGGGATTGGACCGGGCGCGGCGGCGGACATGTCCGGGTGCGGTGGAGATTTCGTCCGGCGGCGCGAGGAGGACGAAGCTAGGGTTAGACTGCGAGAATTTTGAGGAGGGGCACATATTTATAGGTAGAGGGAGCTAGGAGAGTCCAAATGAGGAGCGGTTTTCGGCCACGCGATCGTGATCGAACGACCGAGAGCATGGAGGGGAGTTTGCTGGGTTTTGGGCCACTTTGGAAGGGGTGTTGGGCTGCACACAAAAGAGGGCTTTGCGGTTACCCGGTTAACCGTTGGAGTATCAAACGACCTCCAAATGGCACAAAACTTGACAGGCGGTCTACCGGTGCTATACCAAGGCCGCTTGGCAAAACTTGGTCCATTCCGAGAACGTTTAATACCCGCTCACAACGAGAGACAAAAAGGGGACGCCGGAGGACATAGGAGCGCCGGATTGCAAAACGGACAACGGGGAAAATGCTCGGATGCATGAGACGAACACGTATGCAAAATGAAATGCACATGATGACATGATATGAAAAGCATATGATGACATGGCAAAGTGCAACACGCAAGCAAATGACATGGCAACGACGGCGAATAACTGGTAGACACCTGGCGCATCGAATCCGGGGCGTTACAACACTCCTCCACTAACAAGAGATCTCGTCTCGAGATCTTAGGACCGAGGCGGAAGGGAAAAAGGGATGAGGTGGAACAAGAATTCAAGAGAAGAAACAAAGAATCGAGAGCACTCGAGAAGAAGAGAGGAACGACGAGAATGACGAGAATCGAAAGCTCACGGAATAAGATAGACTATGAAACGACTCGTTTTAACCGGAGTGGTTAGAATGAGAAAAGAAACGAATAAGACTGAAAGGATTTAGGCAGCACTCCGGCTGAAACATGGAGGAATAGAACACGAGCTAGAGAGGATGGGATGACACTTGATGAACTCTTGAAGAACGAATTGAATCACGAAGAATCGCCATGAAGTACTTCGGTAAAATAAAGGATGGTGAGATAGAATGAAGGATGAAAGAATAAGATCAGTCTTGCGATGCTTTTGATGGAGGTTCCAACGAAATGGCCGAGGAAGTTGAACTCCAGAAAGAAAAGATGAAAACACTTGGAACTAGAATTTATTCATCAAGAACAAACTCCGAAGGAAGGGATTAATCCCCTTGAGGAAAAAAGAATAAGATTTATCGTATGCTTATCCTTCATCAAATTAAATTGATGACAAGCAATGGATTTACATATTACTTATTCTTCTTGAAAAGAATTGAGAAGTGACATATCGCAAACTTGAGAAGGTCTTCATGAACCACCGGTAGGATTGGAATGAACGAATGGATTAATAAGATAAACAAGGAAAAGAATCTGAAAGAACCACCGTGAGAATTTGAAAATGACTGATGAAAGAGACTTAATCACCGGGAAGAATTAGAAGAACAAATATGATTGAGGGGATTTAGATGCAAAAGAACAGGAAGAACTCGAGCTGATTAAAGAACACTTGAACGAAGCACCGGGATAAATAGAGAACGATAACTGGAATGATGGCCTCCGGTGAAAAGAAATGGAAAACAACTCCTGAAAACTCCGGATGAGTTGAGAAAAGGGAAAATATGACAAATGGAATAATTTGAGGGGATAATATGAAGCTAGAACCGCGAATCTTCGAGAGAACGGGCATAATTTAGGGGAAAAATCTTCTTCAATCTTCAAATGATGACGAGAAACACCACCAAAATTGTTGAGGTACTCCGGGAGAATGAAAAGTGAAGAGGTTGAGCCGATGATGAAATGATTTGAAATCGATCTTGGAGAAGGAATGTGACTGATGAACTCATCCTTACATCACACTTTGAAAAGAATTGAGAATAACTCCGGGGAAATCAGAAGAGTTAGGTAAGATCCTGGGAAAAGACCTGTGGGTTAGGGCCCACTAAAAAGAAACACCGTTAGAAAAGGGATGTTGAATAGATATAAGATGCACCAGAACAATTGAAATATTCGAATGAGGTGACAACCTCGAATTAATTCGAACACAGACAAATCTCTTGAGATGTCTTCTGAACTCTGGAATGATTAAACTGGCGAGAGACGAACGAGCAGGGAAAACACTTGAGCCGAGGGAAAAGAATATGATCAACATCGAAAAAAAAACTTGAATTGAATCCACCGAAAAAGAAAGGGATGAAGAATGACGAACGAGACGAGAATTCACCGGTTGAGATAATTGAGGGAAGACTGAAGAGGCTCCGAGCGAATGAAATAGATGGTCGAAAGAGACTCAGACTCCGGGAAGAAGAGGGTGGGAGGGCGGGAAAACAAGGGTAACTTGGAAGGGGGAAAACGACGAATATCTTCAAGAGGAAACACCGGTTGAAATCATTGAGGAAAGAAAACAAAGACTTCGCACGAGTAGGATGGATACTCGATTACGGACTCCGGTTCCGGGAAGGAAAAGGGGTGGGCGGGTGGGAAAGAAAACGACTGAGGATTGAACTCAAAGATGAAGAGGCTCGAGTCAACTTGGCGAGAAATGCACCGGATGAAAAGAGATGAGGAACAACGATCGGAAAACTAACCGCGTGATCCTAAAGAAAAATCTGAAGGGGAAGAGGAGTAATTCAAAACACCTACGTCAAGATTCCTCACTAGAGCGACGAAGGGGGCTGAGGAGTAAAAAGAATTTCTACTCTCCGATATAACTAGACTCCGAAAACAGTTTTCTTCTAGACTCAACAACGGCCAAACTACACGATCAATCAAGGGGGCTCCTAGGGTCGGTCGAGGCTCTGATACCAACTTGTCACGCCCAATATGCGACCCTATCCAAAAGGAACTCGAAGGTCCCACCAAGGATAGACCCGTATATTGAGACGCTTTTGCAAGGTGGATATCATTACATCAACATTACATAATCGATGGGGATACATACATAAGGCATATAATGCCACACGAATACAACATCACATCATACATAAGACCAACATCCGGCTACGGATGAAACACAAACAGAAGCTCAAACGACATCCACCCTGCTAGCCCAGGCTGCCGACCTGGAACCTATCCCCTGATCGAAGAAGCAGAAGAACTCAAGGCAAGCAAACATCACGCTCGCGTCAAGATCATCGCATAAACCTGTACCTACAACTGTTGTTGTAGTAATCTGTGAGCCACGAGGACTCAGCAATCCCATTACCATGGATATCAAGACTAGCAAAGCTTAATGGGAAAGGAAGGGGTAAAGTGGTGAGGTTGCAGCAGCGACTAAGCATGATATGGTGGCTAACATACGCAAATAAGAGCGAGAAGAGAACAAGCGGAACGGTCGTCAACTAGCAATGATCAAGAGGTGATCCTGAACTCCTACTTACGTCAATCATAACACAGAAACCGTGTTCACTTCCCGGACTCCGCCGAGAAGAGACCATCACGGCTACACACGCGGTTGATGCATATTACTTCGTATCTGGTGTCAAGTTATCTACAACCGGACATTAACAAATTCCCATCTGCCACATAACCGCGGGCACGGCTCTCAAAAGTTTAAACCCTGCAGGGGTGTCCCAACTTAGCCCATGACAAGCTCTCGCGATCAACGAAGGAATAGACCTTCTCCCAGGAAGACCCGATCAGTCTCGGAATCCCGGTTTACAAGACATTTCGACAATGGTAAAACAAGACCAGCAAGACCTCCCGGCGTGCCGACATCCTGATAGTAGCCGCGCGTATCTCGTCTCAGGCCACGACCAGATGAACACTACGTACGGCAACCGACGATACCCCAAGTTGCCTAGGAGCGGCACCGCAAGTGGCTCTGGTTTGGACCAACACTTAGACAAGCATTGGCCCGGGGGGGCTATAATAAAGATGACCCTTGGGTTAATTACTCCCAAGGGAAAAGGTAGGTGGTGGTGAGGCAAATGGTAAAACCAAGGTTGGGCCTTGCTGGACAAGTTTTATTCAAAGCGAACTGTCAGGGGGGTCCCATAAATCACCCGACCGCGTTAGGAACGCAAAATCCGGGAACATAACACCGGTATGACGGAAACTAGGACGGCAAGAGTGGAACAAAACACCAGGCATAAGGCCGAGCCTTCCACCCTTTACCAAGTATATAGATGCATTAATAATATAAGAGATATTGTGATATCCCAACATAAACCCTGTCCACCATGGAGAAATCTTCAACTTCACCTGCAGCTAGCAACGCTATAAGAGGGGCTGAGCAAAGCGGTAACATAGCCAAACAACGGTTTGCTAGGAAGGGTGTCAAAGGTTAGAGGTTCATGGCAATATGGGATGGCTTGATAAACAGGTAATAGGTAGCGCAGCATAGCGATAGAACGAAGCAACTAGCATAGCAATGATAGTAGTGAGATCCAGGGTAGCGGTCATCTTGCTTGAAATCCCGTAAGGAAGAAGAACGAGTCCATGAAAAAGATGAAGCCACGAAGACGAACCACACGTAGACGAACGAATCCTCACGATCGCAACGAAACGGGAACTATCGAGAAGAAGCACACAACATGGTAAACACACCACACATGAACAAGGCATGATGCACAACAAGCATGATGCATGACAAGGCTACATGAAGCTACTCATGGCAAGAGATGATCCAAACAAGAACAACACATCAAGGCAAGTTTAAATAAGGCCGGGAACAACATATAGCAATTCCGGTAAGTCCTCATATGCAAATTTCGAAATTGGTCCAGATCTGAACAAACCTTATGTTCAAGTTGTTAAACAGCAAGTTAAAGAGCACCAAGAGGATCTACACGTAATTCTAGTCAAGTTACATATAAAGTTCATTAGATTCGGAGCTACGGGCTAGAAGATATGAGCAAAACAAGTTAAACATGGCATTGATGCAAAATGCACCCAAACATCAAGCAAACACACCAAAACAAGGATGCAACATGATAATATGAAGCTACATGCAAAATCAAGCAAGTTTCATATAGAGCACACTCAAAACGGAGCAACGGTTCAACACCCACACACTATACAAGTCATAGCAACAATCTGTCCATAACAGCAACTAGGCATCTTACAAGCATCAAAACAATAAGCTACAGCACCCCAACATAATAACAAAAGGCATGGGCATGAAGTACAGGTAAATCATAACAAAACATGAACACTGAGCTATCTCCAGAAAACACTAGATCATGCTCCAAAACACATGGTAAGATGGCAAATAATAACAGTTTCAGACTTTAGCAGAAATAACATCAGGTTGCAGTGTTTAGAGCAAGCAAACAATATGTTACAGGAACATATCATGGCAAACAAAGGCATGGCATGAATCTACTAAAAGCATAGATCAAAAGTCCTTTACTGACCATGAGCCAAAAAGGATCAGAAAATATGATGGCACCCATGTAAACATGGCAAGTTATATTACAGATTCAAACATGGCAGAAACAACAATAAGTAGGCATGTTGGTGAGCATGAACCACTCACCACAGAGCAATACATGGCATGGCAAGGCAACCAATAGTAATAAGGCATGTTTATGAAGCTAAGCATGGCAAGAGCAAGTTCATAGGGTGCATGGATCACTAGCAAACAATCATGGAAACATTGAACTTAATGTTAACAGGCTGAGAGCAACATTTTCAAGCAACTTTGGAGCAAGATAACAACATGTTCCAGCAGGCTATAATTGCAACCAAGGGCATGAATGGATAGAGCAGGACATGTGTATCAAAACATGTTTATAGAACATCTCCAGATTATGCATAGAATGATTAGTAGAAGCATGTTAACATAGCAACAAAATATAACAGAATCTGCCTAGCAAAACAGTAACATCAAGTACCCTCCTTAACAAGCTCGATGCACTCAGCACACAACTCACAAAAATACATGGTTGGCACCCCTGGAAATATGGCATGGCATAGATCAACATACATATAGAGCTCATACTCATAGGATGCACACATCAATCAAGGCAAAAATGATAAATGAGCAAGTTATAACAGTTTCAGCAGGTTAACATCAACATGCACTCTTCCAACAGCATTTCGGGCATTAAGATGAGCTCAAATGAAAATGATGCAATGAGATGAAATGAACTACTCTTCGAGACGAACAATTTGACATATTATACACACGAAATGGAGATACGGATGCAGAGATACAGCATGATGAACATGGCATGATGATGTCAGGGATTTGGGGACTTAGTGGAATTTACCCCGAAAAAACTGGACGGAGATGTTCCGGGATGGAGGGATCCGGGGCGCGGCGGAGGTGTTTGGTTCCGGGACGGGTGGATCTCATCCCACCCGTCCGGATCCGGTGACGGGGTGGCCGGTGACGGCGGCGGCGCTGGGCGGCGCCGGCGATGAGGCGGAGGCAGGGCGAGGTCGACGAGGCGGCAGGGAGCAGCGGCGGCGGCGGGGCGGCTCCGCGGCGAGGCGGCGGGCGGCGGACCCGGCCTTTGGCGGGAGCCGGCGAGGCCGAGGCGGGCGGCGGTCGCCGAATCCGGTGGCGACGGGGCGGCTGCCGGCGGGGAGAGGCGGCGGCGGCGCGCTCTCGCGCGGGGCGCGGGGGAGGCGCACGGCGAGGCGGGGCGTCGGCGAGCTGGCGAGTTCGCGCCGGCGGTGGACGGCAGCGGAGAGGACGAGCGGGGCGGCGGCGCGCGGTCGGGTCGACCCGGGCCCCGATGGGCTTCGGCGGGCCCCGCGCGGGCTAGGGCGGGCCGGCGGCGGCGGGAGGAGAGAGAGGCCGGCGGAGTACACGTGGCGGCGCGGGATTGGACCGGGCGCAGCGGCGGACATGTCCGGGTGCGGTGGAGATTTCGTCCGGCGGCTCGAGGAGGACGAAGCTAGGGTTAGACTGCAAGAATTTCGGGGAGGGGCACATATTTATAGGTAGAGGGATCTAGGAGAGTCCAAATGAGGAGCGGTTTTCAGCCACGCGATCGTGATCGAACGACCGAGAGCATGGAGGGGAGTTTGCTGGGTTTTGGGCCACTTTGGAAGGGGTGTTGGGCTGCACACAAAAGAGGGCTTTGCGGTTACCCGGTTAACCGTTGGAGTATCAAACGACCTCCAAATGGCACGAAACTTGACAGGCGGTCTACCGGTGCTATACCAAGGCCGCTTGGCAAAACTCGGTCCATTCCGAGAACGTTTAATACCCGCTCACAACGAGAGACAAAAAGGGGACACCGGAGGACATAGGAGCGCCGGATTGCAAAACGGACAACGGGGAAAATGCTCGGATGCATGAGACGAACACGTATGCAAAATGAAATGCACATGATGACATGATATGAAAAGCATATGATGACATGGCAAAGTGCAACACGCAAGCAAATGACATGGCAACGACGGCGAATAACTGGAAGACACCTGGCGCATCGAATCCGGGGCGTTACATAATCTTAGCAACCGAACAAGTATCAAATACCCAGGGGCTACTATAAACACTAGTAAGGTACACATCAATAACCTGAATATCAAATATACCCTTGTTCACTTTGCCATCCTTCTTATCCACCAAATATTCAGGGCATTTCCGCTTCCAGTGACCATTTCCTTAGCAGTAGAAGCACTCAGTTTTAGGCTTTGGTCCAGCTTTGGGCTTCTTCATGGGAGTGGCAACTTGCTTGTCATTCTACTTGAAGTTCCCTCTCTTTCCCTTTGCCCTTTTCTTGAAACTAGTGGTCTTGTCAATCATCAACACTTGATTGATTTCTACCTTCGTCGATTTCAGCATCATGAAAAGCTCGGGAATCGTTTTCGTCATCCCTTGCATACTATAGTTCATCATGAAGTTCCAGTAACTTGGTGATGGTGACTAGAGAACTCTGTCAATCATTATCTTATCTAGAAGATTAACTCCCACTTGATTCAAGCGATTGTAGTACCCAGACAATCTGAGCACATGCTCACTGCTTGAGCTATTCTCCTCCATCTTTTAGCTATAGAACTTGTTGGACTTCATATCTCTCAACTCAGGTATTTGCTTGAAATATTAACTTCAACTCCTGGAACATCTCATTTGGTCCATGACATTCAAAACATCTTTGAAGTCCTAATTCTAAGCCATTAAGCATGGTGCACTAAACTATCAAGTAGTCATCATATTGAGCTAGCCAAACGTTCACAACGTCTGCATCTACTCCTGCAATAGGTCTGTCACCTAGTGGTGCATCAAGGACATAATTCTTCTGTGCAGCAATGAGGATAAACCTCAGATCACGGACCCAGTCCACATCATTGCCATTACCATCTTTCAACTTAGTTTTCTCTAGGAACACATATAAAAACATAGGGAAGCAACAACGCGAGCTATTGATCTACAACATTATTTGCAAAATACTATCAGGACTAAGTTCATGATAAATTAAAGTTCAATTAATCATATTACTTAAGAACTCCCACTTAGATAGACATCCCTCTAGTCATCTAAATGATCACGTGATCCAAATCAACTAAACCATGTCCGATCATCACGTGAGATGGAGTAGTTTTCAATGGTGAACATCACTATGTTGATCATATCTACTATATGATTCACGTTCAACCTTTCGGTCTCCAGTGTTCTGAGGCCATATCTGCATATGCTAGGATCGTCAAGTTTAACCCGAGTATTCTGCATGTGCAAAACTGGCTTGCACCTGTTCTATCTGAACGTAGAGCTTATCACACCCGATCATCACGTGGTGTCTTGGCACGACAAGCTGTAGCAACAGTGCATACTCAGGGAGAACACTTATGCCTTGAAATTTAGTAAATGATCATCTTATAATGCTACCGCCGTACTAAGCAAAATAAGATGCATAAAAGATAAACGTCACATGCAATCAAAATATGTGACATGATATGGCCATTGCTACGTCTTGAGCTTGCATTGGTTTTCCTCGAAGAGGAGAGGGTGATGCAGCAAAGTGTAGCGTAAGTATTTCCCTCAGTTTTGAGAACCAAGGTATCAATCCAGTAGGAGGCTCGTCAAATGTCCTACGCACCTACACAAACAAACTAAGAACTCGCAACCAACGCAATAAAGGGGTTGTCAATCCCTTCACGGCCACTTGCGGAAGTGAGATCTAATAAAGATAGTATGATAAGGTAAATATATTTTTGGTATTTTATAATATAGATGCAAAAAGTAAAGATGCAAATAAAGGTAGATTGAAAGCAAATATGATAAGAGATAGACCCGGGGGCCATAGGTTTCACTAGTGGCTTCTCTCAAGATAGCATAAGTATTACGGTGGGTGAACAAATTACTGTCGAGCAATTGATAGAAAAGCGCATAGTTATGAGATTATCTAGGCATGATCATGTATATAGGCATCACGTCCATAACAAGTAGACCGACTCCTGCCTACATCTACTACTATTACTCCACACATCGACCGACTCCTGCCTGCATCTAGAGTATTAAGTTCATAAGAACAGAGTAACGCATTAAGCAAGATGACATGATGTAGAGGGATAAACACATGCAATATGATATAAACCCCATCTTGTTATCCTCGATGGCAACAATACAATACGTGCCTTGCAACCCTTTCTCTCACTGGGTAAGGACACCGCAAGATTGAACCCAAAGCTAAGCACTTCTCCCATGGCAAGAAAGACCAATCTAGTAGGCCAAACCAAACTGATAATTCGAAGAGACTTGCAAAGATAACTCAATCAAACATAAAAGAATTCAGAGAAGATTCAAATATTATTCATAGATAAACTTGATCATAAACCCACAATTCATCGGATCTCGACAAACACACCGCAAACGAGTTTACATCGAATAGATCTCCACAAGAGAGGGGGAGAACATTGTATTGAGATCCAAAAAGAGAGAAGAAGCCATCTGGCTAATAACTATGGACCCGTAGGTCGGTGGTAAACTACTCACAACTCATCGGAGGGGCAAGGATGTTGATGTAGAGGCCCTCCATGGTTGATTCCCCATCTGGCAGAGTGCCAACGAAGGATCCAAGATGGGATCTCGTGGATACAGAAGGTTACGGCAGTGGAAATTGTGTTTCGTGGTGCTCCGGGATGTTTTTGGGGTACGTATGTATATATAGGAGGAAGAAGTACGTCGGTGGCCACCTGAGGGGCCCACGAGACAGGGGCGCGCCCTACAGGGGGGGCGCAGCCCCCTATCTCGTGGGGCCCTCGGAAGCTTCTTGACTTGCACTCCAAGCTCTCCGGATCATGTTCGTTCCAAAAATCACGCTCCCGAAGGTTTCATTCCGTTTGGACTCCGTTTGATATTCCTTTTCTTCGAAATACTGAAATAGGCAAAAAAACAGCAATATGGGCTGGGCCTCCGGTTAGTAGGTTAGTCCCAAAAATGATATAAATGTGTAAAATAAAGCCCATAAACATCCAAAAGGGGTAATATAATAGCATGGAACAATCAAAAATTATAGATACGTTGGAGACGTATCAAGCATCCCCAAGCTTAATTCCTGCTCGCCCTCGAGTAGGTAAATGATAAAAAAGAAATTTTTGATGTGGAATGCTACCTAGCATAATTCATCATGTAATTTTCTTTATTGTGGCATGAATGTTCAGATCCAAATGAATACAAAATAAAAGTTCATATTGACATAAGAAATAGTAATACTTCAAGCATACTAATCAAAGTAATCATGTCTTCTCAAAATAACATGGCTAAAGAAAGTTATCCCTACAAAATCATATAGTCTGGCTATGCTCTATCTTCATCACACAAAGTATTTAATCATGCACAACCCCGATGACAAGCCAAGCAATTGTTTCATACTTTAATAATCTCAAACTTTTTCAACTTTCATGCAATACATGAGCGTGAGCCATGGACATAGCACTATATGTGGAATAGAATGGTGGTTGTGGAGAAGACAAAAAGGAGAAGATAGTCTCACATCAACTAGGCGTATCAACGGGCTATGAAGATGCCCATTAATAGATATCAATGTGAGTGAGTAGGGATTGCCATGCAACGGATGCACTAGAGCTATAAATATATGAAAGCTCAACAAAAGAAACTAAGTGGGGTGCATCCAACTTGCTTGCTCACGAAGACCTAGGGCACTTTTTGAGGAAGCCCATCATTGGAATATAAAAGCCAAGTTCTATAATGAAAAATTCCCACTAGTATATGAAAGTGACAACATATGAGACTCTCTAACATGAAGATCATGGTGCTATTTTGAAGCACAAGTGTGGAAAAAGAGATAGTAGCATTGTCCCTTCTCTCTTTTTCTCTCATTTTATTAATTTTTTCTTTTCTTTTTCTTTTTTTCCTTTTTTTGGCCTTCTTTTTTTTGGCCTTTCTCCTTTCTTCTTCTTTTTTTTCTTTTGTAAAGTCCGAAGTCTCATCCTGACTTGTGGGGGAATCATAGTCTTCATCATCCTTTCCTCACTAGGACAATGCTCTAATAATGAAGATCATCACACTTTTATGGATTTACAACTCAAAGCTAGAAGAAGATATGACTCTATATGAATACCTCCGGCGGTGTACCGGGATATGCAATGAATCAAGAGCGACATGTATGAAAATTATGAAGGTGGCCTTGCCACAAATACAATGTCAACTACATGATCATGCAAAAAGCAATATGACAAAAGTAATGTGTGTCATATGAATGGAACGGTGGAAAGTTGCATGGCAATATATCTTGGAATGGCTATGGAAATGCCATAATAGGTAGGTATGGTGGACGTTTTGAGGAAGGTAAATGGTGGGTGTATGGTACCGGCGAAAGTTGTGCGGTGCAAGAGAGGCTAGCAATGGTGGAAGGGTGAAACAGTGTGTATAATCCATGGACTCAACATTAATCAAAAGAACTCATATACTTGTTGCAAAAATTTAGAAGTCATCAAAAACCAAAGCACTACGCGCATGCTCCTAGGGGGATAGATTGGTAGGAAAATACCATCGCTCGTCCCCGACCGCCACTCATAAGGAAGACAATCAATAAATAAAATTGTGCTCCAACTTCATCACAAAGCGGTTCACCATACGTGCATGCTACGGGAATCACAAACTTCAACACAAGCATTCTTTAAATTCATAATCACCCAACTAGCATGACTTTAATATCACTACCTCCATATCTCAAAACAATTATCAAGCATCAAATTGATCATAGCATCCAATTCACTTTCTATGATAGTTTTTATTATACCCAACTTGGATGCTCATCATTCTAGGACCAACTTTATGATCATAGCAAATACCATGCTGTTCTAAAAGACTCTCAAAATAATATAAGTGAAGCATGAGAGACTAGCAATTTCTTCAAAATTAAGACACCACCGTGCTCTAAAAGATATAAGTGAAGCACTAGAGCAAAAACTATCAAGCTCAAAAGATATAAGTGAAGCACATAGAGTATTCTAGCAAATTCTAATCAAATAGGCTTCTCCCAAAAGGTGTGTACAGCAAGGATGATTGTGGTAAACTAAAAAGCAAAGACTAATATAATACACGACGCTCCAAGCAAAACACATATCATGTGGCGAATAAAAATATAGCTCCAAGTAAAGTTACCAATGAACGAAGACGAAAGAGGGGATGCCTTCCCGGGGCATCCCCAAGCTTAGGCTTTTGGCTATTCTTGAATATCTTGGGGTGCCATGGGCATCCCCAAGCTTAGGCTCTTGCCACTCCTTATTCCATAGTCCATAAAAGCTTTACCCAAAACTTGAAAACTTCACAACACAAAACTCAACAGGAAATCTTATAAGCTCCGTTAGTGAAAGAAAACAAAACCACCACATAAGGTACTGCAATGAACTCATTCTTTATTTAATTTGGTGTTAAACCTACTGTATTCCAACTTCTTTATGGTTCATAGACTAATTACTAGCCATAGATGCATTGAAATAAGCAAACAACACACGAAAAACAGAATCTGTCAAAAACAGAACAGTCTGTAGCAATCTGTAACTAATGCAAACTTCTGGAACTCTAAAAATCCTACCAAAATAGGAAGTCCTGGACAATTTGTCTATTGAACATAAAAAAGGAATCAAGGCAAAAGCACGTTCCTGTGATTTAACAAAATTATATTCGTGCGCGCAAAGTTTCTGTTTTTCAGCAGAATCAAATCAACTATCATCGTAGGATATCCTATAGGTTCTACTTGGCACAAACACTAATTTAAAGATAAAAACACATCTAAACAGAAGGTAGAAGCAAGATTTATTAAATAAAAGCAAGGAAAAATATTGGGTTGTCTCCCAACAAGCGCTTTTCTTTAAAGCCTTTTTAGCTAGGCATTGAGATTTCAATGATGCTCACATGAAAGACAAGTATCAAAGCACAAAGAGAGCATCATAAAACATGTGACAAACACACTTAAGTCTAACATACTTCCTATGCATAGGCATATTGTAAGAAAACAAATTATCAAGACAAGCAAAAACTAGCATATGCAAGGAAGAACAAAGAGATGATAGCAATCTCAACATGAAGAGAGGTAATTTAGTAACATGAAAATTTCTACAACCATATTTTCCTCTCTTACAATAATTACATGTAGGATCATAGGCAAATTCAACAAAATAGCTATCACAAAACATATTTTCAACATGATCCACATGCATGCAAAGTTGACACTCTTCCAAGATAGTGGGATTAACATTAACTAAAGTCATGACCTTTCCAAACCCACTTTTATCAAAAATATCATAAGATTGAACATACTCCAAATATGTGGGATCTAAAGTTGACACTCTTCCAAACCCACTTTCAATATTATTGCAAACACTATTATCAATCTCATATTCATCATGGGGCTTAAATAAATTTTCAAGGTTATAAGAAGAATCACCCCAATCATGATCATTGAAACAAGTAGTAGACATAGCAAAACTAGCATCCCCAAGCTTAGGATTTTGCATATTATTAGCACGATTGACATCAAGAGAATTTATAGGAAAATCATTGCAATCATGCTTTTTATTCAAGGAGTTATTGTGAATATCTTCATAAATTTCTTCATCATAATTTTCAGATTCACAAATTTTAAGCAAAGCTTCATAAAGATAATCTAGCGCACAACACTTACTAGCAATTGGTTCATCATAATTGGATCTCTTAAAAAGATTAGCAAGCGGATGAGGATCCATAGATCTCAAGTTCTCTGTTTAGCAATAAATAAGCATTTGTTCCAACCAAACGAGCAAATGAAAGGGCAAGCAAAAGAGTGGAGGAGATTGGGAAAGAGAGGGCGAATAAAATGACAAAGGTGAAGTGGGGGAGAGGAAAACGAGAGGTAAATGGCAAATAATGTAAATGCAAGGGAGATGGGTTTGTGATGGGTACTTTGTATGTCTTGACTTGAGCAAAGACCTCCCCGGAAACGTCGCCAGAAATCCTTCTGGCTACGTCTTGAGCTTGCGTTGGTTTTCCTCGAAGAGGAGAGGGTGATGCAGCAAAGTGTAGCGTAAGTATTTCCCTCAGTTTTGAGAACCAAGGTATCAATCCAGTAGGAGGCTCCTCAAAAGTCCCACGCACCTACACAAACAAACTGAGAACTCGCAACCAACGCAATAAAGGGGTTGTCAATCCCTTCATGGCCACTTGCGAAAGTGAGATCTAATAAAGATAGTATGATAAGATAAATATATTTTTGGTATTTTATAATATAGATGCAAAAAGTAAAGATGCAAATAAAGGTAGATTGAAAGCAAATATGATAAGAGATAGACCCGGGGGCCATAGATTTCACTAGAGGCTTCTCTCAAGATAGCATAAGTATTACGGTGGGTGAACAAATTACTGTCGAGCAATTGATAGAAAAGCGCATAGTTATGAGATTATCTAGGCATGATCATGTATATAGGCATCACGTCCATAACAAGTAGACCGACTCCTGCCTGCATCTACTACTATTACTCCACACATCGACCAACTCCTGCCTGCATCTAGAGTATTAAGTTCATAAGAACAGAGTAACGCATTAAGCAAGATGACATGATGTAGAGGGATAAACACATGCAATATGATATAAACCCCATCTTGTTATCCTCGATGGCAACAATACAATACGTGCCTTGCAACCCTTTCTGTCACTGGGTAAGGACACCGCAAGATTGAACCCAAAGCTGAGCACTTCTCCCATGGCAAGAAAGTCCAATCTAGTAGGCCAAACCAAACTGATAATTCGAAGAGACTTGCAAAGATAACTCAATCATATATAAAAGAATTCAAAGAAAATTCAAATATTATTCATAGATAAACTTGATCATAAACCCACAATTCATCGGATCTCGACAAACACACCGCAAAAAGAGTTTACATCGAATAGATCTCCACAAGAGAGGGGGAGAACATTGTATTGAGATCCAAAAAGAGAGAAGAAGCCATCTAGCTAATAACTATGGACCCGTAGGTCTGTGGTAAACTACTCACAACTCATCGGAGGGGCAAGGATGTTGATGTAGAGGCCCTCCGTGGTTGATTCCCCCTCCAGCAGAGTGCCGGCGAAGGCTCCAAGATGGGATCTCGCGGATACAGAAGGTTACGGCGGTGGAAATTGTGTTTCATGGTGCTCCTGGATGTTTTCGGGGTACGTAGGTATACATAGGAGGAAGAAGTACGTCGGTGGCCGCCCGAGGGGCCCACGAGACAGGGGGCGCGCCCTACAGGGGGGCACGGACCCCTATCTCATGGGTCCCTCGGAAGCTTCTTGACTTGCACTCCAAGCTCTCTGGATCATGTTCGTTCCAAAAATCATGCTCCCGAAGGTTTCATTCCGTTTGGACTCCGTTTGATATTCCTTTTCTTCGAAATACCGAAATAGGCAAAAAAACAGCAATATGGGTTGGGCCTCCGGTTAGTAGGTTAGTCCCAAAAATGATATAAATGTGTAAAATAAAGCCTATAAACATCCAAAAGGGGTAATATAATAGCATGGAACAATCAAAAATTATAGATACGTTGGAGACGTATAAGCCATCATCATGATCTCCATCGTCACTGGCGCGAGACCTTGATCTCCATGGTAGCATCATTGTCGTCCCGCCAACTATTGTTACTACGACTATTGCTACCGCTTAGTGATAAAGTAAAACAATTAAATGGCGATTGCATTGCATACAATAAAGCGACAACCATATGGTTCCTGCCAGTTGCCGATAACTTTGTTACAAAACATGATCATCTCATACAACAATTTATATCATATCATGCCTTGACCATATCACATCACAACAAGCCCTGCAAAAACAAGTTAGACATCCTCTACTTTGTTGTTGCAAGTTTTACGTGGCTGCTACGGGCTTCTAGCAAGAATTGTTCTTACCTACGCATCAAAACCACAACGATTTTTCGTCAAGTGTGTTGTTTTAACCTTCAACAAGGACCAGGCGTTGCCACACTCGATTCAACTAAAGTTGGAGAAACTGACACTCACCAACCACCTATGTGCGAAGCACGTCGGTAGAACCAGTCTCGCATAAGCGTACGCGTAATGTCGGTCTGAGCCGCTTCATCCAACAACAACGCCGAATCAAAGTATGACATGTTGGTAAGCAGTATGACTATTATCGCCCCCAACTCTTTGTGTTCTACTCGTGCATATAACATCTACGCATAGACCTGGCTCGGATGCCACTATTGGGGAACGCAGTAATTTCAAAATAATTCCTACGATCACGCAAGATCTATCTAGGTGTTCATGATCTGACCGATCAAGTACCGAACACACGACACTTCCGCGATCTGCACACGTTCAGCTCGGTGACGTCCCTCGAACTCCAGATCCATCTGAGGCCGAGGGAGAGTTCCATCAACACTATGGCGTGGTGATGGTGATGATGAAGTTACCGGCGCAGGGCTTTGCTTAAGCACTATGACGATATGACCGAGGTGTAAAACTGTTGAGGGGGGCACCGCACACGGCTAAGAGATTGTCTGTTGTGCCTTTGGGGTGCCCCCAGTCCCCGTATATAAAGGAGGGGAGGAGGACGCCGGCCAACAAGGGGCGCGCCAGGGAGAGGGGAGTCCTACTAGGACTCCAGTCCTAGTAGGATTCGACCCCACCCTTTTTCCTTCTACCGGAGGGGGAAAAGGGGAAGGAGAGGGAGTAGGAGAAGGAAGGGGGTGTGCTACGTCTCGAGCTTGCGTTGGTTTTCCCCGAAGAGGAGGGGGTGATGCAGCACAGTAGCGTAAGTATTTCCCTTAGTTTTTGAGAACCAAGGTATCAATCCAATAGGAGGTCACGCGCAAGTCCCTCGTACCTGCACAAAACGGTAGCAACTCGCAACCAACGCTTAGGGTTTGTCAATCCCTTCACGGTCACTTACGAGAGTGAGATATGATAGAGATAATATTTTTGGTATTTTGGTATAAAGATGCAAAGTAAAAAGTAAAGCCAAAGTAAAAACAAAGCAAGTAAATAAAGTGATATATATTGATATGATGAGAATAGACCCGGGGGCCATAGGTTTCACTAGTGGCTTCTCTCAAGAGCATAGATATTCTACGATGGGTGAACAAATTACTGTTGAGCAATTGATAGAATTGAGCATAGTTATGAGTATATCTAGGCAATGATCATGTATATAGGCATCACGTTCGTGACAAGTAGATCGAAACGATTCTGCATCTACTGCTATTACTCCACTCATCGACCGCTATCCAGCATGCATCTAGAGTATTAAGTTAAAAACAGAGTAACGCTTTAAGCAAGATGACATGATGTAGAGGGATAAATTCATGCAATATGATAAAAAACCCATCTTGTTATCCTCGATGGCAACAATACAATACGTGCCTTGCAACTCTTTCTGTCACTGAGTAAGGACACCGCAAGATTGAACCCAAAGCTATGCACTTCTCCTATTGCAAGAACTACCAATCTAGTTGGCCAAACCAAACGGATAATTCGAAGAGACTTGCAAAGATAACTCAATCATACATAAAAGAATTCAGAGAAGAATCAAATATTTTCCATAGATAATACTGGATCATAAACCCACAATTCATCGGTCTCAACAAACACACCGCAAAAACAAGATTACATCGAATAGATCTCCACGAGAGAGGGGGAGAACATTGTATTGAGATCCAAAAAGAGAGAAGAAGCCATCTAGCTACTAGCTATGGACCCAAAGGTCTGAAGTAAACTACTGACACTTCATCGGAGGGGCTATGGTGTTGATGTAGAAGCCCTCCGTGGTGGATGCCCCCTCCGGCGGAGCTCCGGAACAGGCCCCAAGATGGGATCTCTTGGATACAGAAGGTTACGGCAGTGGAATTAGGTTTTTTGGCTCCCCCTTTGATCATACGGGGATACGTAGGTATATATAGGAGGAAGGAGTACGTCGGTGGAGCTCCGAGGGGCCCACGAGGCAGGGGGCGTGCCCAGGGGGGAGGGCGCGCCCTCCACTCTCGTTACCACCTCGTGGCTTTCTTGACGGAGGGTCCAAGTCTCCTGGATCTTATCTGATGAGAAAATCACGTTCCCGAAGGTTTCATTCCGTTTGGACTCCGTTTGATATTCCGTTTCTTCGAAATACTGAAATAGGTAAAAAACAGCAATTCTGGGCTGGGCCTCCGGTTAATAGGTTAGTCCCAAAAATAATATAAAAGTGGAAAATAAAGCCCAATATAGTCCAAAACAGTAGATAAAGTAGCATGGAGCAATCAAAAATTATAGATACGTAGGAGACGTATCAGGGTGGCGCCCCCTTGCCAAGTCCAATTCGGCCTCCTGCCCAAAGGGGGGCACACCAGCCCCTTGTGGGCTGGTGTACTTCCCTCCTATGGCCCATAAGTCCTCTCTATGTATTCACACATGTACTAAGTTTCCGGTTAATACAATTCTAGCATGAATAATAAACATTTATCATGAATTAAGGAAATAAATAATAACTTTATTATTGCCTCTAGGGCATATTTCCTTCAAAAGTTTTTTTAGCCTCGAAGCAAAGTACTACTCTCATGCCCCTAGAGGGGAGGTTGGTAGGAGTTAACCATGGCGCACCCTTGATTCAAAAAGCATAAAGGATTTAAATCAAGGATAAATTATGCTCTGACCTCACCACTAATGTCAGCGGCCACCACTTTACATGCATGAGGATTTACTTGCGTAAAGACTTACTTCCCTTAACACTATTATTAATACTCAACTTTAATTATTTTACTAGCATGCCCCCATATTACCATCTCAATATCGCAAAATTATTGAAACAAATCAAACATATCATACTCAGTGATCTACCAGTTTCATGTAGGATTTTATGACTAACCATGTGAATGACCAATTCTTGTTAACTCTCTAAATAGATATAAGTGAAGCATGAGAGTTTAATTCTTTCTACAAAAGACTTTCCCAAGCTCTAAAAAATATAAGTGAAGCAAAAGAGCATTCTACAAATGACAGTTTTCCTATGTAGAGAAACAGGCAATCCAAACTTCAAAAGATATAAGTGAAGCACATGAAGCATTCTATAAAGCCATATCAACAGATATAAGTAAAGTGCAAAGAGCATTTTCTAAATAGACCAAGGACTATCTCATACCAGCATGGTGCATAAAAGAAAAGGATAAAATAAAAACAAAAGACGCTCCAAGAATTTACGCATATCATGTGACGAATAAAAATATAGCTCCAAGTAAAATTACTGATGGTCGTTGGAAGAAAGAGGGGATGTCTTCCAGGGCATCCCCAAGCTTAGTTGCTTGCAAGTCCTTGAATATTACCTTGGGGTGCCTCGGGCATCCTCAAGATTAGGCTTTTGCCGCTCCTTATTCCTTCATCCATCGTGATCTCACCCAAAACTTGAAAACTTCAATCACACAAAACTTATCAAAACCCTCGTGAGATCCGTTAGTATAATAAAGCAAATCACCACTTTAACTACTGTTGCAAACCCATTCATATTTTATTTTTGCATTATTTGTACTGTATTCTAACTTCACCATGTCTTATACCGACAATAAAATCCATAGTTCCATCAAAACACGCAAAACAATGCATCAAAAACAGAATCTGTCAAAAACAAGACAGTATGTAGCAATCTGAACATTGACCATACTTATGTAACTCCAAAAATTCTGAAAAATAGGATTTTTTTTGCTTAGTAGTACTGTGTAAATTTTTTGGAAACTTTTAAAGTTCCAGTAAAAATGAAAAATCACGTACTACAGCCAAAGTTTCTATTTTTGACTGCACAAAACAAGCAATCTAAGCATCCTAAAGGCAAATCTTGGCACATTATTTTTATAATACAATGGATCTGTACAAGGGGATACTTATTTTGTTAAAAAGTCTGTAATCCCAGATTTGCAAAGTTTCCATGGGCATGAACATAGTTCAAGGAGGTCCCCCACTTCAACGGTGCTCGTCTTTCTTACTTCCACTTTCCTTTTTGAAAAGTTTTAGGTTCCCATCTATATTTTTTGTTTCTAAACCTTATAAAAGCACACAACAGAATAAAATGACACTCTAAAACTTTCGGGTTGTCTCGCTGGCAGTGCTTTCTTTAAAGCCATTAAGCTAGGCATAAAGTGCTCAAGTAATTGATCCACCCAGATCCCAAGGTATATCAAAGCCAATTTTAATTAACAATGATTTGTAATATAGTATTAAGCACAAAGCAACATATATCATGCAACAATGAAGTCTAACTCTCTTCCTATGCGTTGCCATGTCATAAAACAACAATTCATGCACACAAAGTAAAGGCCGATACATAACATAAACACTTTCTTGCGATTTTATTATGTTGGAAACATAGAGAGGTGGAGATGTAGTTTCTCTCTCGTAATAATTGCAAGTAGGAGCAGCAAGCACATGCACATTATATTTATCAAAATCATCATGTGTAGTAGTAAAACGCAACCCATCAATATAATCCTTAATAAGCGCAAACTTCTCCAATATAGTGTAGTTGGGAGAATTCAAAAATATAATAGGACCATCACGTGTGGGTGCAATAGCAGAAATTTCATCCTTAACATAAGGAACTATAGCAAGTTCATCTCCATAAGCATAATTCATATTGGCCTCATGGCCACAAGCATAGCAAGCATCAATTTCATCAAAAATGGATATTTCAAACGAATCCAAGGGATCATAGCAATCATCATAGCATTCATCCTTCGGTAAGCACGAAGGGAAATTAAACAATGTATGAGTTGAAGAATTACTCTCGTTAGAAGGTGGGCATGCGTAGCTAATCTGCTGTTCCTCCTTTTGTTCTTCGCTCTCCTCGTCATCTTTTTCATCTAATGAGCTCACAGTGTCATCAATTTCTTCTTCATAGTTTCCTGCAAATATTAATCTCTTCTTGGACAGCGGAGACTTTCTCAATAAACTCATTAATATCGGCATTATATTCGTAATTCTCATAGCAATAGTATAACAAAAATTTCAAGTCTGTAAACAGCATCATCATAATTTTCACACTTTTCAAACAAAGATTCAATTTCATAAGCACCCTTAAAAGCAACAAATTCTTCTATTTGTTCCACATCATAGTAATCATATATACCATTAGCATAAGAAGCCAAGGTTTCATTATCATTAAATTCATAACAAAAGGAAGGTGTTTAGCCTTCATACTAGAGCAACAAGTATAATTATATCTCAAGCATAAATTCCAAGCATACTGTTGAAACATTTCAATTTTATCCCATAAGAAATTCCCTTTTGCGCCAAGCGATAATCCTTAGAGTATTCATGTTGATCCAACGTGTCTCCCATTATCAAGTTGAATGGGGTTTTCTCAGGATTACCAAAGTAGTGTTTAATATTTTTCACATAACGAGCATCGAGGGTTTAGGAGGTTCCCCATCTCCATGAGTAGTAAGTACACCTAATTTTTTTGGTATTTCGGGTTCCATATCCATAACTAAAGATAGAGAACAACTTAGAACAGAAAATAAAATCTACTTAGTGATAAAGCAAACAAGCACAAATGAGAATATTCACCCCACGCTATTGCTCCCCTGCAATAGCTCCAGAAGAAGGTTTTGATAACCCACAACTATAGGGGATCAATTGTAGCCTTTCTCGATTATTAAGAGTGTCAAACCCAACGAGCATCTAAAGGTAGAACAAATATTCCCTCAAGTTCTATCGACCACCGATACAACTCTATGCATGCTTAACGTTCGCTTTACTTAGAACAAGTATGAAACTAGAAGTACTTTGTAGGTGTAAAGGGATAGGTTTGCAAGATAATAAAGAGCACGTAAATAAAAGTTAGGGGCTGTTTAGATAAAGTAACAATTAACTTAGTTTTAGTAGAGAGCTTTTTGTCACAAGAAAGTTATTTGTCCCTAGGCAATCGATAACTAGACTAGTCATCATTATTGCAATTTTGTATGAGTGAGAGGCATAAGCTAACATACATTCTCTACTTGGATCATATGCACTTATGATTGGAACTCTAGCAAGCATCCGCAACTACTAAAGATCATTAAGGTAAAACCCAACCATAGCATTAAAGTATCAAGTCCTATCTACTAACATATGCAAACAACCTACTTACTCGGGTCTGTGCTTCTGTGACTCATGCCACCCACCATAAGTGAATCATGAACATATTGCAAGCCCTACAGCTAGGATACCTCATGCTTGCGTGACACGGAGAGCACCATAGGACAACACCAATAATAAAACATACAACTCAAACAAATCACGATCATCAATCAACCCATAGGACAAAACGGATCTACTCAAACATCATAGGATAGACACATATCATTGGATAATAATACATAGTGTTGAGCACCATGTTTAAGTAGAGATTACAGTGGGGAGAAGGGGTGTTACACCGCTGCATAGAGGGGGGCGAGTTGGTGATGACAGCGGCGAAGTTGTTGCTGTAGATCGCCGTCACGGTGATGGCCCCGGCGGCGTTCTGGCGCCACCGGGACAGAGGGGGGGAGAGCCCCCCTCCTCCTCCTCCTTATTCTTCTTCCTTGACCTCCCCCCTAGATGGGAGGAGGGTTTCCCCTCTGGTGCATGGCCTCCATGGCGGTAGAGGGGCGTGAGCCCCTTCGAGATTGGATCTATCTGTCTGTTTCCTTCTGTTTCTGCGACCCCTATTTTTGGCCTTTCATCATTTCTTAAATTCCCAGAGATCTGTAATTCTGATTGGGCTGAAATTTTAACATGATTTTTATCCGGATATAAGCTTCCTTGCAGCTGAAGGACACCTCCAACCGACCTATGGGGTGGCCACAAGCTTGGCAGGCGCGCCCTAGGTAGGGGCGTGCCCCTAGGGCTTGTGGCCCCTCGGGCATCGTCTCACGTTGATTACACTTCCCAAAAATCACATATATTCCAAAAAAAATCTCTGTAAATTTATATCGCGTTTGGACTTTGTTTGATATGGATTTTTTGTGAAACTAAAAACATGCAACGAACAGGACCTAGCACTGGGCACTCGATCAATATGTTAGTCCCAAAAATAATATAAAAAGTTGCCAAACGTATATGAAAGTTGTAGAATATTGGCATGAAATAATGAAAAGTTAGAGATGCAATGGAGACGTATCAAGTGTTGCGGAGCACACAACACGTAGATTCGATATGTCCAATTTCAAGGTTTGGCTGAGGACGGCCGATCCGTCCAAGATTCCGGCCTGCCGCCGCCAGTTCATCGAGGAGTCGAGAGGTGGACGCCCGGGGCAGGCCTTCGACGTGCCAACGGCGCTCTGGTACCCCATTGAGATCATGATGCTGGCTCCCTCGGTCAGGGACAGGGCGCTGGATGATGGCAACCTGCCGTCGCCACCACCACCTCCTTCATCGCCTTCACAGCTGGAGGACGAGGATGGTGACCGACGTGCTGGTGGGCAGGCGGCATGCAGATCACGAGGCGCGCGAGGTGCGGTGTGATACGTCTCCGTCGTATCTACTTTTCCGAACACTTTTGCCCTTGTTTTGGACTCTAACTTGCATGATTTGAACGGAACTAACCCGGACTGACGTTGTTTTCAGCAGAACTGCCATGGTGTTATTTTTGTGCAGAAATAAAAGTTCTCGAAATGACCTGAAAATCCATGGAGCAACTTTTTAGAATTAATAAAAAATACTGGCGAAAGAATTAGCGTCAGGGGGCCCACACCCTGTCCATGAGGGTGGGGGCGCGCTCCCTCCCCTAGGGTGCGCCCCCTGCCTCGTGGGCCCCCTAGACGTCCACCTACCTCAACTCCAACTCCATATATTGGCTTTCGCGGAGAAAAAAACCAGAGAGAAAGTTTCACCGCGTTTTATGATATGGAGCCGCCGCCAAGCCCTAATCTCTCTCGGGAGGGCTGATCTGGAGTCCGTTCGGGGCTCCGGAGAGGGGGATTCATCGTCGTCGTCATCATCAACCATCCTCTATCACCAGTTTCATGATGCTCACCGCCGGGCGTGAGTAATTCCATCGTAGGCTTGCTGGACGGTGATGGGTTGGATGAGATTTACCATGTAATCAAGTTAGTTTTGTTAGGGTTTGATCCCTAGTATCCACTATGTTCTAAGATTGATGTTGCTACGATTTTCCTATGCTTAAAGCTTGTCACTAGGGCCCGAGTACCATGATTTCAGCTCTGAACCTATTATGTTTTCATGAATATATGTGAGTTCTTGATCCTATCTTGCAAGTCTATAGTCACCTATTATGTGTTATGATCCGACAACCCCAAAGTGACGATAGTCGGGATACTTCTCGGTGATGACCATAGTTTGAGGAGTTCATGTATTCACTATGTGTTAATGCTTTGGTCCAGTACTCTATTAAAAGGAGGCCTTAATATCCCTTAGTTTCCATTAGGACCCCGCTGCCACGGGAGGGTAGGACAAATGATGGCATGCAAGTTCTTTTCCATAAGCACATATGAGTATATTCGGAATACATGCCTACATTACATTGATGAACTGGAGCTAGTTCTGTGTCACCCTATGTTATAACTATTACATGAGGAATCGCATCCGACATAATTATCCATCACTGATCCAATGCCTACGAGCTTTTCACATATTGTGCCTTGCTTATTTACTCTACCATTGCTACTGTTACAATTGCTACAAAACTGCTATCGTTACTTTTGCTACCATAACCGTTACTTCCATACTACTTTGCTACTAAATACTTTGCTGCAGATACTAAGTTATCCAGGTGTTGTTGAATTGACACTCAACTGCTAATACTTGAGAATATTCTTTGGCTCCCCTTATGGCAAATCGATAAATTTGGGTTGAATACTCTACCCTCGAAAACTGTTGCGATCCCCTATACTTGTGGGTTATCAAGACTATTTTCTGGCGTCGTTGCCGGGGAGCATAGCTCTATTCTTTGAGTCACTTGGGATTTATATCTGCTGATCACTATGAAGAACTTGAAAGATGAAAGAACTAAGATTTATCCCTCAACTACGAGGGGAGGTAAGGAACTACCATCCAGCTCCGCACTAGATTCTCCTTTCTGTTATGAGTAAGCTTGCGACACCTAAACCTGCTTCTGCTATTAATTCTGATATGTCGCATGTTATTTATGATGCCACTTCTACTATGCATGATGCTTATGATGAAACTACTTCTATGCTTGATACTACTATGCCATTAGGTGAATATCTTGATGAACAACTTGCTAGGGTTAGAGAGAATGAAATTCTTGAAACTGATATTATTGAAGATAGTGATGATGAAGGTTCTCTCCCTAAGTATGAATTGCTTGTTGTTCCAGAGGGTTATGTTATGGATGAAGAAACTACTAGAGATATTCTTGCTTGCAATGATAGACCTTATCTTAAGAAGTTACTAGCTAAACTAAAACAGAAATCTCTGAATGCTAGAATGAAATATGACCCTGCTTTTGCTACTTTACCTGTTTTTGTTACGGATAAGGATTATGAATTCTCTGTCGATCCTGGGATAATTACTTTGGTTGAATCTGATCCTTTTTATGGAAATGAATCTAAAACTGTTGTGGCACATCTTACTAAGTTAAATGATATAGCCACCCTGTTCACTAATGATGAGAAATCTCGCTACTATTATATCCTTAAGATATTTCCATTCTCATTAAAGGGTGATGCTAAAACTGAAGGAAATATTCCCTAGAGGCAATAATAAAGTTATTATTTATTTCCTTATTTCATGATAAGCATTTATTATTCATGCTAGAATTGTATTAACCGGAAACATAATACATGTGTGAATACATAGACAAACATAGTGTCACTAGTATGCCTCTACTTGACTAGCTCGTTAACCAAAGATGGTTAAGTTTCCTAACCATAGACATGAGTTGTCATTTGATTAACGGGATCACATCATTAGGAGAATGATGTGATTGACTTGACCCATTGCGTTAGCTTAGCACTTGATTGTTTAGTATGTTGCTATTGCTTTCTTCATGACTTATACATGTCCCTATAACTATGAGATTATGCAACCCCCATTTACTGGAGGAACACTTTGTGTGCTACCAAACGTCACAACGTAACTGGGTAATTATAAAGATGCTCTACAGGTGTCTCCAAAGGTACTTGTTGGGTTGGCGTATTTCGAGATTAGGATTTGTCACTCCGATTGTCGGAGAGGTATCTTTGGGCCCACTCAGTAATGCACATCACTATAAGCCTTGCAAGCATTGTAACTAATGAGTTAGTTGCGAGATGATGTATTATGGAACGAGTAAAGAGACTTGCCGGTAACACGATTGAACTAGGTATTCAGATACCGACGATCGAATCTCGGGCAAGTAACATACCGATGACAAAGAAAACAACGTATGTTGTTATGCGGTTTGACCGATAAAGATCTTCGTAGAATATGTGGGAGCCAATATGAGCATCCATGTTCCGCTATTGGTTATTGACCGGAGACGTGTCTTGGTCATGTCTACATTGTTCTCGAACCTGTAGGGTCCGCACGCTTAAAGATCGATGACGGTTATATTATGAGTTTATGTGTTTTGATGTACCGAAGGTAGTTTGGAGTCCCGTATGAGATCGGGGACATGACGGGGAGTCTCAAAATGGTCGAGACGTAAAGATCGATATATTGGACGACTATATTCGGACATCGGAAAGGTTCCGAGTGATTCGGGTATTTTTTTCGGAGTACCGGAGAGTTACGGGAATTCGTCGGGGAGTATATGGGACTTATTGGACTTTAGGGGAAAGAGAGAGGAGAGGTTGGGCGCCCCCCAAGGCCTAGTGTGAATTGGACTAGGGGGAGGGGCTGCCCCCTCCTTCCTCTCTTCTCTCTCCCCTTTCCTTATCTCCTACTCCTACTACTTGGAAGGGCTCGTAGTTCTACTAGGAAAGGGGGAATCCTACTGCCGGTGGGAGTAGGACTCCTCTAGGGCGCGCCATAGAGAGGGCCGGCCCTCCCCCTCCTCCACTCCTTTATATACGGGGAGAGGGGCACCCCTTGGAGACACAACAATTGATCATTGATCTCTTAGCCGTGTGCGGTGCCCCCCTCCACCATAGTCCTCCTTGATAATATCGTAGCGGTGCTTAGGCGAAGCCCTGCGTCGGTAGAACATCATCATCGTCACCACGCCATCGTGTTGGCGGAACTCTCCCTCGAAGCTCGGCTGGATTGGAGTTCGAGGGACGTCATCGAGCTGAACGTGTGCAAGAACTCAGAGGTGCCGTGCTTTCGGTGCTTGATCGGTCGGGCCGTGAAGACGTACGACTACATCAACCACGTTGTGCTAATGCTTCCGCTTTTGGTCTACGAGGGAACGTGGACACACTCTCCCCTCTCATTGCTATGCATCACCATGATCTTGCGTGTGCGTAGGAAAATTGTTGAAATTACTACGTTCCCCAACAAAAACTTGGTTTAATTCTCTTGATCCTGGTTGTGTGCGTAGTCCCCAGGATATGATTTATTACTTATCTGCTAAATATTTCCCTTCTCATAAGAAACAAGCTGCCTTGAGGGAAATATATATTTTTGTGGAAATTGAAGAAGAGAGTCTCCCACAAGCTTGGAGGAGGCTTCTCCGATTACTTAATGCTTTGCCTGGTCATCCTCTTAAGAAAAATGAAATACTCGATATCTTTTATAATGGTCTAACTGATGCTTCCAAGGACCACTTGGATAGTTGTGGTGGTTGTGTTTTCAAGGAAAGAACAGTCGACCAAGCTGAATTTTTATTGAATAATATGTTGACTAATGAAAATAATTGGACTCTTTCTGAGCCAATTCCTAAGCCTACTCCTAAACCAACACCGAAGAAGAGAGGTTTTCTATTTCTCAGTCCTGAAGATATGAAAGAGGCAAAGAAATCTAAGAAATTAAAAGGTATTAAAGCTGAAGATGTTAAGAATTTACCTCCTGTTGAAGAAATACGTGGTCTTGATAACCCGACACAGGTAGTAAAGGTAAATTCTCTCTATAGATATGATAAAGTTGAAATCCCGTCTACTAAGTTTCCTAGCCAATGTTTAGATGAATTTGATGACTTTATGGCTAGACAAGAAAATTTCAATGCTTATGTTGGTAGAGAATTAAAGAGTAATGCTTACATGACTGGACACTTGAGTGATTATATGGCTAGAGTTAAAGGTGAACTTAAACTCATTAGCAAATATGCTTCTATGGTTACCACTCAAGCAGAACAAGTACTTAAAGCTCAAAGTGATTTGCTCGATGAATTAAATAATAAACATGATTTTGCTGTTAGAGTGGCTACTAGAACTGGTAAAATGACTTAGGAACCTTTGTATTCTGAAGGCCACCCTAAGAGAATTGAGCAAGATTCTCAGAGAAATAATTTAGATGCACCTAGTTCTTCTAAAAGAAAGAAAAAGAAAAATGATAGGACTTTGCATGCTTCTAGTGAACCTCTTGTAGACACACCTGAGAATCCCAATGATATTTCTATCTCTGATGCTGAAACAAAATCTGGTGATGAACATGAACCCAGTGATAATGCTAATGATATGGTTCATGTTGATGCTCAACCTAGCAATAATAATGATGTAGAAATTGAACCTGTTGTTGATCTTGTTAACCCACAATCAAAGAATCAATGTTATGATAAGAGAGACTTTGTTGCTAGGAAGCACGGTAAAGAAAGAGAACCATGGGTTCAGAAACCCATGCCTTTTCCTCCTAAGCCATCCAAGAAAAAGGACGATGAGGATTTCGAGCACTTTGCTGAAATGATTAGACCTATCTTCTTACGTATGCGCTTGACTAATATGCTTAAAGTAAATCCTTATGCTAAATACATGAAAGATATTATTACAAATAAAAAAAGATACCGGAAGCTGAAATTTCCACCATGCTTGATAATTATACTTTTAAGGGTGGATATCCAGAAGTACCAACTATACCATGCTCCATTAAAAGAAACTATATTAAAACTGCTTTATGTGATCTTGGAGTCGGTGTTAGTGTTATGCCTCTCTATTTATATCATAGACTTGAATTGAATAAGTTGACACCTACTAAAATATCTTTGCAAATGGCTGATCAACTGCTACACCTGTCGGTATTTGTGAGGATGTGCCTATTGTGGTTGCAAACGTCACTATCTTAACAGACTTTGTTATTCTTGATATTCCCGAGGATGATAGTATGTCGATTATCCTTGGTAGACCCTTTTTGAATACTGCAGGGGCTATTATTGATTGCAACAAAGGCAATGTCACTGTTCATGTCAATGGTAATGAGCATACGGTACACTTTCCGAGGAAACAACCTCAAGTTCATAGCATCAATTCTATTGGAAAAATTCCAACTATCATTATTGGAGATTTTGAATTTCCTCTTCCTACTGTCAAGAAGAAATATGATATTCTTATTATTGGGGATGTTCATATACCCGTTGAGGTAACTGATACGTCTCCAACGTATCTATGATTTATGAAGCATTCATGCTATTTTATTATCTATTTTGAATGATTACGGGATTTATGATACACTTTTATATTACTTTTGGGACTAACCTACTAACCGGAGGCCCAGCCCATATTGTTGTTTGTTTGCCTGTTTCAGTATTTCGAGGAAAAGGAATATCAAACGGAGTCCAAACGGAATGAAACCTTCGGCAGCGTGATTTTTTGGAAGAATATGATCCTGTAGACTTGGAGTTCACGTCAAAATATCCTCGAGGAGGCCAGGAGATAGGGGGCGCCCCCTACTGGGCGCGCCCCCTATCTCGTGGACCCCTCGAGCACCTCCCGACCGACTTCTTTCGCCTATATAGTCCCACGTACTCTAAAAACATCCACGCAGAAGATAGATCGGGAGTTCCGCCGCCGCAAGCCTCTGTAGCCACCAAAAACATCTCGGGAGCCTGTTCCGGCACCCTGCCGGAGGGGGAACCTATCACCGGTGGCCATCTTCATCATCCCGGCGCTATCCATGGCGAGGAGGGAGTAGTTCACCCTCGGGGCTGAAGGTATGTACCAGTAGCTATGTGTTTGATCTCTCTCTCTCTCTCTCTCTCTCTCTCTCGTGTTCTCTCTATGGCACGATCTTGATGTATCACGAGCTTTGCTATTATAGCTGGATCTTATGATGTTTCTCACCCTCTACTCTCTTATGATGAATTGAGTTTCCCTCTTGAAGTTATCTTATTGGATTGAGTCTTTGATTTGAGAACACTTGAGGTATGTCTTGCCATGTTTATCTGTGGTGACAATGGGATATCACGTGCCACTTGATGTATGTTTTGGTGACCAACTTGCGGGTTCCGCCCATGAACCTATGCATAGGGGTTGGCACACGTTTTCTTGACACTCCTGTAGAAACTTTGGGGCACTCTTTGAAGTATTTTGTGTTGGTTGGATGAATTTGAGATTGTGTGACGCATATCGTATAATCATGCCCACGGATACTTGAGGTGACAATGGAGTATCTAGGTGACATTAGGGTTTTGGTTGATTTGTGTCTTAAGGTGTTATTCTAGTATGAACTCTATGATGGATTGAGCGGAAAGAATAGCTTTATGTTATTTTACTACGAACTCTTGAATAGATAGAACAGAAAGGATAACTTTGAGGTGGTTTCATACCCTACCATAATCTCTTTGTTTGTTCTCCGCTATTAGTGGCTTTGGAGTGACTCTTTGTTGCATGTTGAGGGATTGTTATATGATCTATGTATGTTATTATTGCCGAGAGAACTTGCACTAGTGAAAGTATGAACCCTATGCCTTGTTTCCTATCATTGCAATACCATTTACGCTCACTTTTATTATTAGTTACCTTGTTGTTTTTATTATTTCAGATTACAAAAACCTTTGTCTACCATCCATATTACACTTGTATCACCATCTCTTCGCCGAACTAGTGCACCTATACAATTTGCCATTGTATTGGGTGTGTTGGGGACACAAGAGACTCTTTGTTATTAGGTTTTAGGGTTGTTTGAGAGAGACCATCTTCATCCTACGCCTCCCATGGATTGATAAACCTTAGGTCGTCCACTTGAGGGAAATTTGCTACTGTCCTACAAACCTGTGCACTTGCAGGCCCAACAACGTCTATAAGAAGAAGGTTGTGTAGTAGACATCAAGATCTTTTCTGGCGCCGTTGCCAGGGAGGTGAGTGCTTGAAGGTATATCTTTAGATCTTGCAATCGAATCTTTTTGTTTCTTGTTTTATCACTAGTTTATAAAAGAAAAATAGAAAAACAATGGAGTTAAGTTTATCTCATACGCTTCATCTTTTTAATATCTTTCGTGAGTTTGATGGAAAGGAAAATTGTGCTCAATTGCTAGAAGAAGAATGCATTAAAATGCTTGGTACTGAATCTTTGAATGATGAGCATGATTGCAATGTTGTTAGTATGAACTCCTTGAATATCCATAGTACTAATGATGATTGCTCTAGTCATGATGAAAATATCTCTTATAAGCATGTCAACTTTTGTGGAGTGCATTTTTGCATGAACACACCAAATAGAGAAGATATATATTGCAAGAGGCATAAGCAAACTAAATGGTTGCAAGAAAGGCTAAATGTGAGTGCTGAAAATTTGAATTTCCTTTGCCGTACTTGTGAACTTTGCAATGAACGTGGTCATTTACATCTCCTATTCAAATTGTTTCATGATCGAATCGTGTCCAAAAATTGTGATGATTTGATCTCCCTTGCTCATTACAATGAACTTAGTTTGCTTTTGGGTTATGAAGAATTGAAACGTTTACATAAGGACCTTCCAGAATTTGCCCACAAGAAATTCCTTGATATTGATCTAGAGAAGATTTAATTGTATTGTGCGGTGAATTGTATTGAAAATCCTTATATTGCCAATTACATAAAGAAAAGAAAGCAAATAGAAGATGATGAGAATACTAATGAAAGGGGAGAGACTTCCCAATATCCTCCTATTATTTCTTATGATGAATCAGGTAACGAGGAGGAGCTTTCTATTGAACCAATCTCGTCAATAAGGAGCTCAAAGAGGAAGGTTGAACCCACACATAATGTGAAAAAGAAAAGGAAAAGAAGGGGCAACAAAGGTAAAAAGGTATCTCTCCCAAATGATGTTTCTCCTACTACTCACTGTGATGACGATAATTGCTATACTATTGGTGATATCCATACTATTAATGATGAGAGTGATTATGCTTATGATATGAAAAGGCCCAAGCTTGGGGAAGCTATATTTGAAGAGGATGAAATATTTGAGAATATATTTGCTGAAATTAATGTTTTTCCCAAGCTTGGGGATGCTATGTTTAATGAACATGATATTTTTAGCATCCCAAGTTTTGATATGCAAAGTTGTTATGATGATAGCATGCCTCTTACCTATGATGAATATATTGATGAAAGTGGGTTTGGAAGAGTGTCAACTTTAGGAAGTAGTGATCCCACTATTTTGGAGGATATTGAATTTTATTGTGATGAATACGAAAGTGGATTTGGAAGAGCGTGAACTTTATTTAGTGATTCCACTATCTTGGGAGAGGTTTCAATCGATTATGATGAGAACGAAGTTGCTACTTATGATGATTATTGTGATGAAACTTATGCTATAAAAAGTAGTGATGATTATATTTACAAATCTTGTCATGATTATGATTACCCTTTTTCTGAACATTACTCTATTAGTGTGGAAACAATTTTTAGTGTTCAAGTCTTTTATGATACTCCCACTATTCCGAATGAGAAGAAATTTGCCTATGTGGAGAGTAGTAATTTTTCTATGCTCGTAGATCATGAAAAGAATGCTTTAGGTGTTGGTTATATTGTTGAATTCATTCATGATGCTCCTGAAAATTACTATAAGGGAGGAATATATGCTTGTAGGAATTGCAATAATGTCAAGTTTCCTCTCGATGTGTTGAAAATCTTGAAGCTATGCTTGTTTTACCTTCCTATGCTTGTTGATTATTGTTCCCATAAGTTGTTTGCTCACAAAATCCCTATGCATAGGAAGTATGTTAGACTTAAATGTGCTAGTCATATGCTTCATAATGCTCCCGTTATGTTTCAATTCTTATCTTTTATGTGAGCATCATTGTCATCATCATGCCTAGCTAGAAAGGCATTAAAGAAAAGCGCTTGTTGGGAGACAACCCAATATTTACCCTTACTGTTTTTGTGTGTCCACATGATTATTCTACTGTAGTAATCATGTTTTATAGCTTTTGTTTCAATAAAGTGCCAAGTAAGACCTTTAGGATAGCTTACGGTGATAGTTGTGTTGATCCTGCTGAAAATCAGAAACTTTTGCACCCAGTAAATTAGTTTTGTTAATTTACAGAAACGTTCTTCTGATCTGATTATTCTTGCTATGGATTGGTACACAAATTTCTTAGGATTACCTAATTGGTAAGATTTTTGGAGTTCCATAAGTATATGTTTGATACAGATTACTACAGACTATTCTGTTTTTGACAGATTCTGTTTTATATGTGTTGTTTGCTTATTTTGATGAATCTATGAGTAGTATCGGAGGGTATGAACCATAGATAAGTTGTAGTACAGTATATGTTACACCAATATGAATTTAGAATGAGTTCATTACAGTACCTAAGTGGTGGTTTTATTTTCTTATACTAACGGAGCTTACGAGTTTTCTGTTGAGTTTTGTGTTGTGAAGTTTTCAAGTTTTGGGTAAAGATTTGATAGACTATGGAATAAGGAGTGGCAAGATCCTAAGCTTGGGTATGCCCAAGGCACCCCAAGGTAATATTCAAGGACAACCAAGAGCCTATGCTTGGGGATGCCCCGGAAGGCATCCCCTCTTTCGTCTTTGTCCATCGGTAACTTTACTTGGAGCTATATTTTTATTCACCACATGATATGTGTTTTGCTTGGAGCGTCATTTTCTTTTGTTAGTATTTGCTTGATGTTATTTAGAATAATGTTTTGCATCTTTATTTTCAATAAAAATGTCAAGGATAGCCTTTACCATGCTTATTTTGCTAGTATACATGTTGCTGTTTGAAAACAGAAAGTTTACCACTGTTGGAAAAATTCCCTAGAAAAGTCAGAGAATGGTATAATGTTGAAATTTTTTGCATATTGAGCTCTGATAAATATTATACAGCATATTATTTTTCTAATAATTTTTTGAGTTAGGGAAGTATGATGAATCTTGCATTCTTTACATACTATACTGTTTTGACAGATTGCTATTATGGTTGCATTGTTTGCATATGTTTGCTTGTTTAATGATTCTATTTGAGGATAGGAGTATTAAATATGCAGAGGCATTTAGTATGCAATGTTGAATAATAATTTTAGTGATTTGTTATAGTAGAAAATTATAAGGTTTTGCATTGGTTTATACTAACCTATCTCACGAGTTCTTGTTGAGTTTGGTGTGGATGAAGCTTTTGATAAAAAGAAGAAACCATGATATGAGAGGAATTAAGGATACACAAAAGCTCAAGCTTGGGGATGCCCAAGGCACCCCAAGATAATATTTCAAGAAGTCTCAAGCATCTAAGCTTGGGGATGCCCCGTTAGGCATCCCACCTTTCTTCTTCAACAACTATTGGTTAGTATCGGTTGAGCCTAAGTTTTTGCTTCTTCACATGAGTTGTGCTATCCTTGCAATGTCATTTTATTTTGTTTTTCTTGATGCTTGAATACAATACCAAGATCTGAAATTCTTAAATGAGAGAGAGTCTTCACATAGCTGCATAATTATTTAGCTACTCATTGGAGTAGTTTGTCATTTACTCGTGTGCTTCACCTATATCCTATGAGTAAATGGTTGAATGAGTTGAATGTCATAAATCTGAAATTATATATGTCTCATTTGCTTATCCCATGGGGAGTAACTGTTGGGGAACGTATTAATTTCAAAAAATTTCATACGCACACGCAAGATGATGGTGATGCATAGCAACGAGATGCGAGAGTGTTGTCCACGTACCCTCGTAGACCGTAAGCGGAAGCGTTATGACAACGTGGTTGATGTAGTCGTACGTCTTCACGATCCGACCGATCCAAGTACCGAACGTACGGCACCTCCGAGTTCAGCACACGCTCAGCTCGATGACGATCCCCGGACTCCGATCCAGCAGGGTGTTGGGGATGAGTTCCGTCAGCACGACGGCGTGGTGACGATGATGATGCTCTACGGACGCAGGGCTTCGCCTAAGCACCGCAACGATATGACTGAGGTGGAACATGGTGGAGCGGGGCACTGCACACGGCTAAGGAACGATCACGAAGATCAACTTGTGTGTCTATGGGGTGCCTCCTGCCCCCGTATATAAAGGAGTGGAGGAGGGGGAGGGCCGGCCCTTTCTATGGTGCGCCCTAGGGGAGTCCTACTCCCACCGGGAGTAGGATTCCCCTTTCCTAGTAGAACTAGGAACCCTTCTATGTAGTAGGAGTAGGAGAGAAGGAAAGGGAAGAGAGAAGGAGAAGGAAGGAGGGGGGCGCCCTCCCTCCCTAGTCCAATTCGGACTAGTCCATGGCAGCCCCTCTCTCTTTCCCGTATGGCCCAATAAGGCCCAATACTTCTCCCGGCGAATTCCCGTAACTCTCCGGTACTCCGAAAAATACCCGAATCACTCGGGACCTTTTCGAAGTCCAAATATAGTCGTCCAATATATCGATCTTTACGTCTCGACCATTTCGAGACTCCTCGTCATGTCCCCGATCTCATTCGGGACTCCGAACTCCTTTGGTACATCAAAACTTATAAACTCATAATAAAACTGTCATCGTAACGTTAAGCGTGCGGACCCTACGGGTTCGAGAACTATGTAGACATGACCTAGAACTATTCTCGGTCAATAACCAATAGCGGAACCTGGATGCTCATATTGGCTCCTACATATTCTACGAAGATCTTTATCGGTCAACCGCGTAACAACATACGTTGTTCCCTTTGTCATCGGTATGTTACTTGCCCGAGATTCGATCGTCGGTATCCAATACCTAGTTCAATCTCGTTACCGGCAAGTCTCTTTACTCGTTACATAATGCATCATTCCGTAACTAACTCATTAGCTACATTGCTTGCAAGGCTTATACTGATGTGCATTACCGAGAGGGCCCAGAGATACCTCTCCGACAATCGGAGTGACAAAACCTAATCTCGAAATACGCCAACCCAACATGTACCTTTGGAGACACCTGTAATACTCCTTTATAATCACCCAGTTACGTTGTGACGTTTGGTAGCACCCAAAGTGTTCCTCCGGTAAACGGGAGTTGCATAATCTCATAGTTACAGGAACATGTATAAGTCATGAAGAAAGCAATAGCAACATACTAAACGATCAAGTGCTAGGCTAACGGAATGGGTCAAGTCAATCACATCATTCTCCTAATGATGTGATCCCGTTAATCAAATGACAACTCTTTTGTCCATGGCTAGGAAACATAACCATCTTTGATAAACGAGCTAGTCAAGTAGAGGCATACTAGTGACACTATGTTTGTCTATGTATTCACACATGTATTATGTTTCCGGTTAATACAATTCTAGCATGAATAATAAACATTTATCATGATATAAGGAAATAAATAATAACTTTATTATTGCCTCTAGGGCATATTTCCTTCAGTCTCCCACTTGCACTAGAGTCAATAATCTAGTTCACATCACCATGTGATTTAACACCAATATTCATATCTGTATATGATTAACACCCATAGTTCACATCGTCATGTGACCAACACCCAAAGGGTTTACTAGAGTCAATAATCTAGTTCACATCGCTATGTGATTAACACCCAAAGAGTACTAAGGTGTGATCATGTTTTGCTCGTGAGAGAAGCTTAGTCAACGGATCTGTCACACTCAGAGCCGTATGTATTTTGCAAATATTCTATGTCTACAATGCTCTGCACGAAGCTACTCTAGCTAATTGCTCCCACTTTCAATATGTATCCAGATTGAGACTTAGAGTCATCTGGATCGGTGTGAAAAGCTTGCACCGATGTAACTCTTTACGACGGGCTCTTTTATCACCTCCATAATCGAGAAATATTTCCTTAGTCCTCACTAAGGATATTCTTGACCATGTCCAGTGATCTACTCCTAGATCAAATTGTACTCCCTTGCCAAATTCAGAGCAAGGTATACAATAGGTCTGGTACATAGGATAGCATACTTTATAGAACCTATGACTGAGGCATAGGAATGACTTTCATTCTCTTTCTATCTTCTGCCGTGGTCGGGATTTGAGTCTTACTCAATTTCACACCTTTGCAACACAGGCAAGAACTCTTTCTTTGACTGTTCCATTTTGAACTACTTCAAAATCCTGTCAAGGTATGTACTCATTGAAAATCTTATCAAGCGCCTTGATCTATCTCAATAGATCTTGATGCTCAATATGTAAGTAGCTTTGCCGAGGTCTTTCTTTGAAAAAACTCCTTTCAAACACTCCTTTATGCTTTGCAGAATAATTCTACATTATTTCCGATCAACAATATGTCATTCACATATACTTATCAGAAATGTTGTAGTGCTCCCACTCACTTTCTTGTAAATACAGGCTTCACCGCAAGTCTATATAAAACTATATGCTTTGATCAACTTATCAAAGCGTATATTCCAACTCCGAGATGCTTGCACCAGTCCATAGATGGATTGCTGGAGCTTGCACATTTTGTTAGCACCTTTAGGATTGACAAAACCTTCTGGTTGCATCATATACAACTCTTCTTTAAGAAAATCCATTAAGGAATGCAGTTTTGACATCCATTTGCCAGATTTCATAAAATGTGGCAATTGCTAACATGATTCGGACAGACTTTTAAGCATCGATACAAGTGAGAAAATCTCATTGTATTCAACACCTTGAACTTTGTCGAAAACCTTTTTCGACAAGTCTAGCTTTGTAGATAGTAACACTACTATCAGCGTCCGTCTTCCTCTTGAAGATCCATTTATTTTCTATGGCTTGCCGATCATCGGGCAAGTCCACCAAAGTCCATACTTTGTTCTCATATACATGGATCCCATCTTAGATTTCATGGCCTCAAACCATTTTGCAGAATCTGGGCTCATCATTGCTTCCTCATAGTTCGTAGGTTTATCATGGTCTAGTAACATGACTTTCAGAACAGGATTACCGTACCACTCTGGTGCGGACCATACTCTGGAAGACCTACGAGGTTCTATAGTAACTTGATCAGAAGTTTCATGATCATCATCATTAGCTTCCTCACTAATTGGTGTAGGAATCACTGGAACTAATTTCAGTGATGAACTATTTTCCAATTCAGGAGAAGGTACAATTACCTTATCAAGTTCCACTTTCCTCCCACTCACTTCTTTCGAGAGAAACTCCTTCTCTAGAAAGGATCCATTCTTAGCAACGACTGTTTTGCCTTCAGATCTATGATAGAAGGAGTACCCAACAGTTTCCTTTGGGTATTCTATGAAGACACACTTCTCCGATTTGGGTCTGAGCTTATCAGGTTGAAAACCTTTTTCATATAAGCATCGCAACTCCAAACTTTAAGAAACGACAGCTTAGGTTTACTACTAACCATAGTTCATACGGTGTCGTCTCAACGGATTTAGATGGTGCCCTTTTAACGTGAATGCAGCTGTCTCTAATGCATAACCCCAAAACAATAGTGGTAAATCAGTAAGATACATCATAGATCGCACCATATCCAATAAAGTGCGGTTACGACGTTCGGACACACCATTACACTGTGGTGTTCCAGGTGGCGTGAGTTGTGAAACTATTTCACATTGTTTCAAATGAAGGCCAAACTCGTAACTCAAATATTCTTCTCTACGATCAGATTGTAGAAACTTTATTTTCTTGTTACGATGATTCTCCACTTCACTCTGAAATTCTTTGAACTTTTCAAATGTTTCAGACTTGTGCTTCATTAAGTAGATATCCGCATATCTGCTCAAATCATCTGTGAAGGTCTGAAAATAATGATACCCGCCATGAGCATCAACACTCATTGGACCACATACATCGGTATGTATTACTTCCAACGAGTTAGTAGCTCGTTCCATTGTTCCGGAGAACGGAGTTTTAGTCATCTTGCCCAAAAGGCACGGTTCGCAAGCATCAAATGATTCATAACCAAGTGATTCCGAAAATCCATCTTTATGGAGTTTCTTCATGCGCTTTACACCGATATGACCCAAGCGGCAGTGCCACAAATAAGTTGCACTATCATTATTAACTTTGCATCTTTTGGCATCAATATTATGAATATGTGTATCACTACGATCGAGATCCAACAAACTATTTTCATTGGGTGTATAACCATCGAAGGTCTTATTCATGTAAATAAAATAACAATTATTCTTTAACTTCAAATGAATAAGCGTATCGCAATAAACATGATCAAATCATATTCATGCTCAACGCAAACGCTAAATAACATTTATTTAGGTTTAACACTAATCTCGAAAATATAGGGAGTGTGTGATGATGATCATATCAATCTTGGAACTATTTCCAACACTCATCGTCACTTCCCCTCAACTAGTCTCTGTTTATTATGTAACTCCTGTTTCGAGTTACTAATCTTAGCAACCGAACAAGTATCAAATACTCAGGGGCTACTATAAACACTAGTAAGGCACACATCAAACACCTGTATATCAAATATACCCTTGATCACTTTGCCATCCATCTTATCCACCAAATATTTAGGGCATTTCCGCTTCCAGTGACCATTTCCTTTGCAGTGTAAGCACTCAATTTCAGGTTTTGGTCCAGCTTTGGTCTTCTTCACGGGAGTGACAACTTGTTTGCCATTCTACTTGAAGTTTCACTTTCTTTCCCTTTGCCCTTTTCTTGAAACTAGTGGTCTTGTCAATCATCAACACTTGATGCTCTTTCTTGATTTCTACCTTCGTCGATTTCAACATCACGAAGAGCTCGGGAATCATTTTCGTCATCCTTTGCATACTATAGTTCATCACGAAGTTCTACTAATTTGGTGATGGTGACTAGAGAACTCTATCAATCACTATCTTATCTGGAAGATTAACTCCCACTTGATTCAAGCGATTGTAGTACCCAGACAATCTGAGCACTTGCTCACTAGTTGAGCGATTCTCCTCCATCCTTTAGCTATAGAACTTGTTGGAGACTTCATATCTCTCAACTCGGGTATTTGCTTGAAATATTAACTTCAATTCCTGGAACATCTCATATGGTCCATGACGTTCAAAACATCTTTGAAGTCCCGATTCTAAGCCGTTAAGCATGGTGCACTAAACTATCAAGTAGTCATCATATTGAGCTAGCCAAACATTCATAACGTTTGCATCTGCTCCTGCAATAGGTTTGTCACCTAGCGCTGCATCAAGGACATAATTCTTCTATGCAGCAATGAGGATAAATCTCAGATCATGGATCCAATCCGCATCATTGCTACTAACATCTTTTAACACAATTTTCTCTAGGAACATATCAAAATAAACATATGAAAGCAACAACGCAAGCTATTGATCTACAACATAATTTGCAAAATACTACCAGGACTAAGTTCATGATAAATTTAAGTTCAATTAATCATATTACTTAAGAACTTCCACTTAGACAGACATCTCTCTAGTCATCTAAGTGATCACGTGATCCAAATCAACTAAACCATGTCCGATCATCACGTGAGATGGAGTAGTTTCAACGGTGAACATCACTATGTTGATCATATCTACTATATGATTCATGTTCGACCTTTCGGTCTCCGTGTTCCGAGGCCATATTTGTTATATGCTAGGCTCGTCAAGTTTAACCTGAGTATTCCGCGTGTGCAACTGTTTTGCACCCGTTGTATTTGAACGTAGAGCCTATCACACCCGATCATCATGTGGTGTCTCAGCACGAAGAACTTTCGCAACGGTGCGTACTCAGGGAGAACACTTCTTGATAATTTAGTGAGAGATCATCTTAAAATGCTACCGTCAATCAAAGCAAGATAAGATGCATAAAGGATAAACATCACATGCAATCAATATAAGTGATATGATATGGCCATCATCATCTTGTGCTTGTGATCTCCATCTCCAAAGCACCGTCGTGATCACCATCGTCACCGGTGCGACACCTTGATCTCCATCGTAGCAACGTTGTCGTTACACCATCTATTGCTTCTACGACTATCGCTACCGCTTAGTGATAAAGTAAAGCAATTACATGGCGTTTGCATTTCATACAATAAAGCGACAACCATATGGCTCCTGCCAGTTGCCGATAACTTCGGTTACAAAACATGATCATCTCGTACAATAAAATATAGCATCACGTCTTGACCATATCACATCACAACATGCCCTGCAAAAACAAGTTAGACGTCCTCTACTTTGTTGTTGCAAATTTTACGTGGCTGCTACGGGCTGAGCAAGAACCGCTCTTACCTACGCATCAAAACCACAAAGATAGTTCATCAAGTTAGTGATGTTTTAACCTTCGCAAGGACCGGGCGTAGCCACACTCGGTTCAACTAAAGTTGGAGAGACAGACACCCGCTAGTCACCTGGGTGCAAAGCACGGCGGTAAAACCAGTCTCGCGTAAGCGTACGCGTAATGTCGGTCCGGGCCGCTTCATCCAACAATACCGCCGAACCAAAGTATGACATGCTGGTAAGCAGTATGATTTGTATCGCCCACAACTCACTTGTGTTCTACTCGTGCTTATAACATCAACGCATAAAACCTAGGCTCGGATGCCACTGTTGGGGAACGTAGTAATTTCAAAAAAATTCCTGCGCACACGCAAGATCATGGTGATGCATAGCAACGAGATGCGAGAGTGTTGTCCACGTACCCTCGTAGACCGTAAGCGGAAGCGTTATGACAACGTGGTTGATGTAGTTGTACGTCTTCACGATCCGACCGATCCAAGTACCGAACGTACGGCACCTCCGAGTTCAGCACACGTTCAGCTCGATGACGATCCCCGGACTCCGATCCAGCAGGGTGTCGGGGATGAGTTCCGTCAGCACGACGGCATGGTGACGATGATGATGCTCTACCGACGCAGGGCTTCGCCTAAGCACCGCAACGATATGACCGAGGTGGAATATGGTCGAGGGAAGCACCGCACACGGCTAAGGAACGATCACAAAGATCAACTTGTGTGTCTATGGGGTGCCTCCTGCCCCGTATATAAAGGAGTGGAGAAGTGGGAGGGCCGGCTGAGGGAGTCCTGGACTAGGGGGTGTCCGGACAGCCGGACTATCATCATCCGCCGGAATCCAAGACTACGAAGATACAAGATTGAAGACTCCGTCCCGTGTCCGGATGGGACTTTCCTTGGCGTGGAAGGCAAGCTTGGCGATACGGATATGTAGATATCCTACCATTGTAAGCGACTCTGTGTAACCCTAGCCTCCTCCGGTGTCTATATAAACCGAAGGGCTTTAGTCCGTAGGACACAACATACATTACAACAATCATACCATAGGCTAGCTCTAGGGTTTAGCCTCCTTGATCTCGTGGTAGATCCACTCTTGTACTACCCATATCATCAATATTAATCAAGCAGGACGTAGGGTTTTACCTCCATCGAGAGGGCCCGAACCTGGGTAAAACATCGTGTCCCTCGTCTCCTATTATCATCCGCCTAGACGCACAGTTCGGGACCCCCTACCCGAGATCCGCCGGTTTTGACACCGACATTGGTGCTTTCATTGAGAGTTCCTCTGTGTCGTCACCGATAAGCTTGATGGCATCTTCAACCAACAACGTTGTCCAGGGTGAGACTTCTCTCCCCAGACAGATCTTCGTATTCGGCGGCTTCGCACTGCGGGCTAATTCGCTTGGCCATCTGGAGCAGATCGAAAGCTACGCCCCTGGCCGTCAGGTCAGATTCGGAAGCCTAAACTTCACGGCCGATGTCCACGGAGACTTGATCTTCGACGGACTCGAGCCACAGCCAAGCGCGCCGCACTGTGCGATGGGCATGATCTAGCTCTGCCGCCGAACAGTGCCTTGGTGGCCGCACATGAATCCGCTTCGGCCATCAGTCCGGAGCCGATCGCCCAGATCGAGGATCGGTGGATAGACGCCGCCTCGGGGGCTTCAACTTCCTCGGCGATGGAGCCGAACATTAATCTTGTCCCCCGCGAAACTTGTGATTCCGAGGTGCCGGACTCCTTGCCGGACTCCGAACCTCCCGCGCCCCTACCAATCAATTCGGATTGGGCGCCGGTTATGGAATTCTCCGCCGCGGACATCTTCCAATACTCGCCTTTTGGCGATATCCTGAATTCACTAAAGCATCTCTCGTTATCAGGAGAGCCCTGGCCGGACTATGGCCAGGATGGTTGGGATGCGGACGACGAAGAAATTCAGAGCCCACCCACCACCCACTTTGTAGCCACTGTCGACGATCTAACCGACATGCTAGACTACGACTCCGACGACATCGACGCTATGGACGATGATGCCGGAGACGAACAGGAACCAGCGCCTACAGGGCACTGGAAGACCACCTCGTCATATGACATATACATGGTGGATACCCCAAAAGATGGGGACGGCGAAGAAACAGCGGAGGCAGATCCTTTAAAGAAACAGCCCAAGCGCCGGCGTCAGCGGCGCCGCTCTAAATCCCGCCACAACAAGAATGGAGATTCCGGCACAGGAGATAATAATACCCCAGAGAGTGCCGAAGACAATCCCCTCCAGCAAGACTCAGCGCAGGAGGATGCAGAAGCAAGCCCTCACGGGAGGGCGGCAGACGAAGAGGTTGAGGATCATAACTATATGCCTCCCTCCGAAGACGAAGCAAGCCTCAACGATGACGAATTCGTCATACCTGAGGATCCCGTCGGACAAGAGCGTTTCAAGCGCAGGCTTATCGCTACAGCAAACATCCTAAAGAAAAAGCAGCAATAGCATCAAGCTGATCAGGACCTGCTGGCCGATCGATGGACCGAGGTCCTCACGGCCGAAGAGTATAAACTCGAACGCCCCTCCAAAAGCTACCCAAGATGCAAGCTGCTCCCCCGATTAGAGGAGGAAGCATACATACCTCCATCACCAGCGCATGATATGGCTGACCGACCACCCCGTGGTCGTGACAGAGAGGCATCCAGGCCCCCAGCCAAGACCGTACCCCGGCATCGCTCCAAAAGTACGAAGCCAAGAGGGAACGCGCCGGACTTGCGAGACATATTGGAGGACAAAGCAAGAAAATCCAGATCCATCTACGGATCACGTGGGCGCCCCACGACCCATGATGAATACCGTCGCGCCGGATATAATAACCCCGACCGGGCCGAGCACAGCAGACAGCGCTCTCTCGAGCTGCGTCGTGATATTGCTCAATACAGAGGCGCCGCACACCCACTATGCTTCACTGACGAAGTAATGGATCATCAAATCCCTGAAGGGTTTAAACCCGTAAACATTGAATCCTACGATGGCACAACGGACCCCGCGGTTTAGATAGAAGATTATCTTCTCCACATCCATATGGCCCGCGGTGACGATCTCCACGCCATCAAGTATCTCCCACTCAAGCTTAAAGGACCAGCTCGGCATTGGCTTAACAACTTGCCCGCAGAGTCAATTGGGTGTTGGGAAGACCTGGAGGCCGCATTCCTTGATAACTTCCAAGGCACATATGTGCGACCACCAGACGCCGATGACCTAAGCCACATTATTCAGCAGCCAGACGAATCGGTCAGACAATTCTGGACACGGTTCTTGACAAAGAAAAACCAGATCGTCGACTGTCCGGATGCAGAGGCACTCGCAACCTTCAAACATAACATCCAGGACGAATGGCTAGCCCGGCACCTGGGGCAGGAAAAGCCGAAATCCATGGCAGCCCACACATCGTTAATGACCCGCTTTTGCGCGGGAGAGGACAGCTGGCTAGCTCGCAGCAACAATCTCCGTAAAAATTCTGGCAGTCCGGATACTAAGGACAACAACGGCAGGTCACGTCAAAACAAAAACAAACGCCGCATTAACGATGATGATAAGGAGGATACGGCAGTCAACGCCGGATTCCGAGGCTCTAAACCCGGTCAACAGAAGAAGCCATTCAAAAGAACCACTCCGGGTCCGTCCAATTTGGACCGAATACTCGACCGCTTATGCCAGATACATGGCACCTCTGAAAAGCCAGCTAACCACACTAATAGAGATTGTTGGGTGTTCAAGCAGGCCGGCAAGTTAATTGCCGAAAACAATGACAAGGGGCTAAACAGCGACGACGAGGAAGAGACCCGACCGCCGAACAATAGAGGACAGAAGGGTTTTCCCCCACAAGTGCGGACGGTGAATATGATATACGCGACCCATATACCCAAGAGGGAGAGGAAACGCGCACTAAGGGACGTCTATGCGATGGAGCCAGTCGCCCCGAAGTTCAATCCATGGTCCTCTTGTCCGATCACTTTCGATCGAAGAGACCATCCGACCAGCATACGCCATGGCGGATTCGCCGCATTGGTTTTAGACCCAATCGTCGATGGATTTCACCTCACGAGAGTCCTGATGGACGGCGGCAGTAGCCTGAACCTGCTTTATCAGGATACAGTGCGCAAAATGGGCATAGACCCCTCAAGGATTAAACCTACAAAGACAACCTTTAAAGGTGTCATACCAGGAGTGGAAGCCAACTGTACAGGCTCAGTCACACTGGAAGTGGTCTTCGGATCCCCGGATAATTTCCGGAGCGAAGAGTTAATCTTCGACATAGTCCCGTTTCGCAGCGGCTATCACGCTCTGCTCGGACGAACCGCGTTTGCAAAATTCAACGCGGTGCCGCATTATGCATACCTAAAGCTCAAGATGCCAGGCCCTCGTGGAGTCATCACGGTCAATGGGAATACGGAACGCTCCCTCCGAACGGAGGAACATACAGCGGCTCTCGCGGCAGAAGTACAGAGTAGCCTCTTAAGGCAATTCTCCAGTCCGGCCGTTAAACAGCCGGATACAGCAAAACGCGCCCGAAGCAATACCAACCAAGACCACCTGGCGCGATCAGAGCATGCGTAGCAATGCGGCCCCAACCCTCGCACGCGCATGATCGCAATAATAACACTCCGCGTACATCATTACGCTTTGGAGATACCATGGGCACAGGGGAAGGGGCACGGTCGCAACGGACCCAGAGTGCGGTTCGACCACACCGGGGGCTCGCAAGTGTGCCCCCCTTTTTATTTATTTTTTCCTTCTTTTATGTACACAGGACTCTGTTAACCAGAAGCCCTGTCCGGCGATGAACCTGCCGAACTCATGATGCAACAGTCAGGGACTAAAGAAGGCTGCGACGGACACTCAGGTGGTCTCAATTACGAGCATTAAATTTGATTATATACACCAAGTCCGCAGCTCACCCCTGGAGGGGGACATGTTTACTTAGTCCAAATCCCTTGCCTACCGCACTATTTGTATCAGTCCGCTCTCCTAGCAGACTTTCTTTCATAAATAATGCAGCACCTTTTTGATTGCAATTGCATTACCTTATATATATATATGCTCATTATATGACATCTTGCGCCCGTATATTTTGGTACGGCCTAATACGCCAGGGGCTTATGTTCCCCACTCTATGGTGTGATAAGTCCGAACACTTTCATAAGTGCGGCACCCCGAACTTATAGCATTATATGAATCGGCTCCGAATCATGTCTTGGGTCAATAGTTGGGTTTGCCCGGCTCCCACGTTTTGGTGCCTTACGTTCCGTTCTGTCGGCTAAGGTGGCACTGGGAGAACCACTGCGATTGCGCCCCGGTTGAGCCGGGCGAGCGCCTCAGTGGAGAAAGCTAAAACTGACCGGCATGATAAGGCGAGAGACTGGTCGCTGTTCGAGAGGTTTTTTCGGGTCCTTAAAGACTCACGCCGCTTCGAGCGAAGTTCCGGACAATGTCCGACGAAGGCGTGGATAGCGCCCCGGATTCGGTCTTCCGAATACCAGGGGCTTCGCCGAAATTTAAAATTATAGAATTCTATGGCTAAGTGAGAGTGTTCAAGCATTATAAGTCCGGTTGCCTTGTTCGTTGTGTTGAGCGCCTCCCTCGATGGACCCAACAATGGGAACAAGAGTGCTCAAGTTTATCCCGAACACCCCAGCACTCGTGGCTTGGGGGCTGAAGCCAACGACTTGCCATCTCTCAGATTTTATAAACGGCCGCACAGAAGGTAATATTTTAAATTAAAAAAGCGTTGCTCAAAGCGCACATGAACAAAGTTTCAGCGCACAGGATAATACATAGCAAATTCACTCAAAGATTACATTTCTGGGGCACTCATCCGCAATATCGCGGGCTCCCTTCAGGACAGTTTTATAATACATTTCGGGCGTGCGATACTCCTTGCCCGGTGGCGGTGGGTCCGTGAGAAGCTTCTCCGCATCCAACCTGCCCGAATGCACCTTTGTGCGGGCGAGGGCCCGGCGAGCGCCTTCAATACAGGCAGAGCGCTTGATGACATCCACCCAGGGGCATGCATCCACCAGCCGCCGCACGAGGCCAAAGTAGCTCCCAAGCATGGCCTGTCCAGGCCACAGCCGGACTATAAGGCCCTTCATGGCCTCTTCAGCTACCTTGTGGAGTTCAACCAGCCGCTTCAGCTGGTCGCTTGGGGGCACCGGGTGTCCGGCCTCAGCATACTGAGACCAGAAGACTTTTTTCGTCGAGCTCCCCTCCTCGCCACGATAGAATGCGGCGGCATCGGACGCACTACGCGGCAGATCTGCAAACGCCCCTGGAGAACTCCGAATGCGGGTAAGTGTCAGGTATTTTACATTAACATGCTTGCTTTGCATGAAAAATGCCTTACCCGCCGCTATTTTCTTTACATCTTCAACCTCCTGAAGGGCCTTATGGGCCTCGGCCTTGGCGGACTTGGCACTTTCGAGAGCCGAGGCAAGCTCGGACTCTCGAGTCCTAGAGTCACGCTCCAAACTCTCATGTTTCTCCATGAGAGCCTGGAGCTCTTGCCGTACTTCCGCCACCCGGGCCTCCTGCTTCTCTCGCTCTTTCCGCTCCGCGGCCGCACTGCGTTCGGCCGCGGACACAGCCTCCTTCAGGGCTGCCACCTCGTTAGTGGCCCCTGCAATACACATATTATCCTTCTTAACTTTATTGCAACCAAAATCCTTTTCTGTAAGGTAACTATTCAAAGTGGTGTTACTCACCTTCTTTGTCCTCGAGCTGCTTCTTGGCATGGCCGAGCTCTTGCTCGGACCGCTCGAGATCCTTATTCAACACATCGACCTCCGCCGTTAGTGCGGCAGAGGCCAGCAGCGCAGCCTGCAAACCCATATTGACATATTTTAAGCAACCCTGCGTATATCTTGTTAGATCCTCAGTCCGGCTTTTCTTTCCGAACACCGAACTGAGCATCAGGGGCTACTGTCTATGCGGTATTACATTACATAATTTTAACTTCTTACCTCAAAGCCTGTTAGAAGGCTGCTGCAGGCTTCGGTCAGCCCGCTTTTGGCGAGTTGAACCTTTTGAATCACCGCACTCATGATAGTGCGGTGTTCTTCCTCGATGGAAGCGCCTTTAAGCGCCTCCAACAAGTTATCCGGCGCCTCCGGTTGGACGGAGGCCGCCGGTGTCACGGTCTTGCCCTTCTTTCGAAGGGGCCGCTTGCCGGACTCTGGAACCACTGCGGGTTCCGATGTAGAGTCCGGCGCAAAGTCCGGGAGGCTGCCTGACGGCGCCTCCAGAGCCTCCTCCTGATGGGTCCCTCGCTGGGATCCCACCTCGGCGTCCTCGTCGGCGCGTGGTGTAGAGGCAGTCGGAAGTGAATCCACATCCGACGCGGCCAACGACCCGCTCGATGAGTCGGGGAGATCGTCATTGGCCGGACTACGGACAGAATGCGGCGTTAGAAGGACACTATGCGACATGAAAGAAATTGCATATAAAGGATCTGGATACTTACGATCTTGCCGGACGCCTGGCCCTTGGAGGCCACTCATCCTCGCCGACGGTGGTATTGGCGAAACTGTCCGGGGGGATAGTTCTCCCCCTCTTGGACCCTTCGGCCTCCCCTATTGGGGAAGCCTTCCTCTTCTTCTCTCCCTCTTCTGGGAGAGAATCCTCCTCCTCCTCGTCGTCTTCGGGGGAGGAGTCCGCCTCGTTGTCGGACACCTGATTGCGGGAACTCTTTCGAGTCCCCGCGGCCACCTTCTTGGCCTTCTTCTCCGGCACCACATGCGGTGCCGGAACCAGCAGCCCTGCTAAACGGGCGTCCACTGGGTCTTCTGGCATGGGAGCCGGGCTGATAAGCAGCTTGGCCTTCTCCATCCATTCCTTTCAAAGGAAGAGACAGAATGAAACCCCTCTAGAATCAATTTGATTACCACAAGTGTCCCGTAAAGGGGTTGAATCACTTACCTCGTCAGCCGGATGCTGCGAGCGAAATCCGCGATCTTCTGTCATGGATGCGGGGGCTTCGGCGCCCTTAAACAGCACCCTCCAGGCGCCTTCGTATGTCGTATCGAAGAGCCCGCTTAGCGCCTGGTGCTGTGCCGGATTGAACTCCCACAGATTGAATGCCCGTTCTTGGCATGGGAGGATCCGGCGGATGAGCATGACTTGGACCACGTCGACGAGCCTGAGCTTACCGCTCACCAACTTCTGGATGCAGGCTCGGAGTCCCGTCAGCTCCTTCGGATTGCCCCACAACAAGCCCTTCTCTTTCCAGGAGGTGAGTTGTGTGGGGACGCCAGATCTAAACTCGGGGGCCGCCGCCCATGTGGGCTTGCGCGGCTCGGTGATGTAGAACCACCCCGATTGCCACCCCTTGACGGAGTCCACAAAGGCCCCTTCGAGCCAAAGGACGTTGGGTAATTTACCCAACATGGAGCCTCCGCATTCCGCTTGCGTGCCCTTCACAACCTTCGGCTTAACGTTGAAGGTCTTGAGCCACAGGCCGAAGTGGGGCCGGATGCAGAGGAAGGCCTCGCACACGACGATGAACACCGAGATGTTGAGGATGAAGTTCGGCGCCAGATCGTGGAAATCCAGGCCATAATAAAACATGAGCCCCAGGACAAATGGATGGAGCGGAAAGCCCAGTCCACGGAGGAAGTGGGGAAGGAAGACGACCCTCTCGTGAGGCCCAGGGGTAGGGATGAGCTGCCCCTCGTCGGGCAGCCGATGCGCGATATCGCCGGAAAGATATCCGGTGCTGCGCAGTTTGGTGATGTGCTCCTCCTTAACGGTGGAGGCCAACCATTTGCCTCCCGCTCCGGACATATTCGGAGAAGGTTAGGGCAAGATGCGCGAGCTTGGGCGTTGGAGCTTGAGTACGCGGAGATGGATAAGCAAAGGAGGAAGAAGGCGTAGGTGAGAAGGTAAATCCTTATCCCTTATATATAGGCGGACGAAAACTATGCATCCCGCTGGCCTGATAAAACTCGCTTATCTCCCAAGCGCCACCATCAATGGCGCGGTTGGGTTACCCACGTCCGTATTGATGAGAATCCCGGAATAAGGGGAACACGATCTCTGCTTCGACAAGACGTGCCAAGGAAACCGCTTCGCTAAACGTCCTGAGGTGGTATAGTAAAAAACGATTCGAACAGTGGCTTGGTAGCGGTGTGATGTCACGCCGCATAATACGTCAGCGGATTGAACTAGTGTACATTTTATTCTCTCTACGGTGGAATGTGGAATTTATTTTGCAGAGCCGGACACTATCCTGGTGTTCATGATCTTCTCTGGATTATTCAAGGGAGGAACCCGCCTTGCAATGCCGAACATTATGCGCGCCGGACTTATCATCATTGAAGCCTGGTTCAGGGGCTACTGAGGGAGTCCTGGACTAGGGGGTGTCCGGACAGCCGGACTATCATCGTCCGCCGGACTCCAAGACTACGAAGATACAAGATTGAAGACTCCGTCCCGTGTCCGGATGGGACTTTCCTTGGCGTGGAAGGCAAGCTTGGCGATACGGATATGTAGATCTCCTACCATTGTAACCGACTCTGTGTAACCCTAGCCTCCTCCGGTGTCTATATAAACCGGAGGGCTTTAGTCCGTAGGACACAACATACATTACAACAATCATACCATAGGCTAGCTCTAGGGTTTAGCCTCCTTGATCTCGTGGTAGATCCACTCTTGTACTACCCATATCATCAATATTAATCAAGCAGGACGTAGGGTTTTACCTCCATAGAGAGGGCCCAAACCTGGGTAAAACATCGTGTCCCTCGTCTCTTGTTATCATCCGCCTAGACGCACAGTTCGGGACCCCCTACCCGAGATCCGCCGGTTTTGACACCGACACCGGCCCTTTCTATGGCTTGCCCTAGGGGAGTCCTACTCCCACCGGGAGTAGGATTCCCCCTTTCCTAGTAGAACTAGGAACCCTTCCATGTAGTAGGAGTAGGAGAGAAGGAAAGGGAAGAGAGAAGGAGAAGGAAGGAAGGGGGCGCCCCCCCTCCCTAGTCCAATTCCGACTAGTCCAAGGGGAGAGGTGCGACCACCCTTTTGGCCCTTTCTCTCCTTTCCCGTATGGCCCATTAAGGCCCAATACGAATTCCCGTAACTCTCCGGTACTCCGAAAAATACCCGAATCACTCGGAACCTTTCCAAACTCCGAATATAGTTGTCCAATATATCGATCTTTACGTCTCGACCATTTCGAGACTCCTCATCATGTCCCCGATCTCATCCGGGACTCCGAACTCCTTCCATACATCAAAACTCATAAACTCATAATATAACTGTCATCGAAACCTTAAGCGTGCGGCCCTACGGGTTTGAGAACTATGTAGACATGACCGAGACACGTTTCCGGTCAATAACCAATAGCGGAACCTGGATGCTCATACTGGCTCCTACATATTCTATGAAGATCTTTATCGGTCAAACCGCATAACAACATACGTTGTTCCCTTTGTCATCGGTATGTTACTTGCCCGAGATTCGATCGTCGGTATCCAATACCTAGTTCAACCTCGTTACCGGCAAGTCTCTTTACTCGTTACGTAATGCATCATTCTGTAACTAACTCATTAGTTACATTGCTTGCAAGGCTTATAGTGATGTGCATTACTGAGAGGGCCTAGAGATACCTCTCCGACAATCGGAGTGACAAATCCTAATCTCGAAGTACGCCAACCCAACATGTACCTTTGGAGACACCTGTAGAGCTCCTTTATAATCACCCAGTTACGTTGTGACGTTTGGTAGCACACAAAGTGTTCCTCCGGTAAACGGGAGTTGCATAATCTCATAGTCATAGGAACATGTATAAGTCATGAATAAAGCAATAGCAACATACTAAACGATCAAGTGCTAGGCTAACGGAATGGGTCAAGTCAATCACATCATTCTCCTAATGATGTGATCCCGTTAATCAAATGACAACTCTTTTGTCCATGGCTAGGAAACATAACCATCTTCGATAAACGAGCTAGTCAAGTAGAGGCATACTAGTGACACTATGTTTGTCTATGTATTCACACATGTATTATGTTTCCGGTTAATACAATTCTAGCATGAATAATAAACATTTATCATGATATAAGGAAATAAATAATAACTTTATTATTGCCTCTAGGGCATATTTCCTTCAGTAATGACTTCACATCTAAGAGGTAGAGGTTGTAAATTTATTGAAGGTTAGCAAGCATTGTATTGGTCATTTGAACAATTCATGAAAGAATATTGAAGGAAGAGAGATTTCACATATAAATATACTATCCTAGACATCTTTTATAATTGTGAGCACTCATTAAGTATGACATGCTAAAGAGTTGATGTTAGACAAGGAAGACAACATAATGGGTTATGTTTTCCGACATCTCAGTTAAAGTATATTGTCATGGATCATTTAAACATGTTGAGCTTGCCTTTCCGCCTCATGCTAGCCAAAATTCCTTGCACCAAGTAGAGATACTACTTGTGCTTCCAAATATCCTGAAACCCAGTTTTGCCATGAGAGTCCACCATACCTACCTATGGATTGAGTAAGAGCCTTCAAGTAAGTTGTCATCGGTGCAAGCAATAAAAAGTGCTCACTAAATATGTATGATATTTTGGTGTGAATAAAATAGCTTTATACAATCTTGTTATGGAAGCAATAAAAGCGACGGACTGCATAATAAAGGTCCATATACAAGTGGCAATATAAAGTGGCGTTCATTCGCATTAAGATTTTGTGCATCCAACCCTAAAAGCGCATGACAACCTCTGCTTCCCTCTGCGAAGGGCCTATCTTTTACTTTATGTCTTTTACTTTATGCAAGAGTCAAGGTGATCTTCACCTTTCCCTTTTTCATTTTATCCTTTGGCAAGCACCTCGTGTTGGGAAGATCCTGATATATATATCCAATTGGATGTAAGTTAGCATGAACTATTATTGTTGACATCACCCAAAGGTGAATACGTTGGGAGGCAACACTATAAGGCCCTATCTTTCTCAGTGTCCGACTGAAACTCCATAACCATTAGTATTGCGTGAGTGTTAGAAATTGTAGAAGACTATATGATAGTTGAGTATGTGGAGTTTTCTATTCCTGAAAATAAGATGAATTGCACTTGCTTGATGACTGAGAATGAAGTTTGCTAGTTTTCCAGAAAGTTTATGGTCTATACTTTGACATGTGAATAGCTTGTTACTTTATCGTGAGAAGTTTTATGAGTTGAACTACTGTTATGACATATTATCATGCTAGAAAAGGTGATTGAAATTATCATTGATCAAACTTATGCACCTGCTAGCATTCACACTTCATAAATTCTTTCTTTTATCATTTACCTACTCGAGGACGAGTAGGAATTAAGCTTGGGGATGCTGATACGTCTCCAACATATCTATAATTTATGAAGCATTCATGCTATTTTATTATCTGTTTTGAATGATTACGGGCTTTATTATACACTTTTATATTACTTTTGGGACTAACCTATTAACCGGAGGCCCAGCCCATATTATTGTTTTATTGCCTGTTTCAGTATTTTGAGGAAAAGGAATATCAAACGGATTCCAAACGGAATGAAACCTTCGGCAGCGTGATTTTTTGGAAGAATATGATCCTGGAGACTTGGAGTTCACGTCAGAAGATCCTCGAGGAGGTCAGGAGATAGGGCCCCCCCCCCGCACTGGGCGCGCCCCCCTATCTCGTGGACCCCTCGAGCACCTCCCGACCGACTTCTTTCGCCTATATAGTCCCACGTACCCTAAAAACATCCACCGGGAAGATAGATCGGGAGTTCCACCGCCGCAAGCCTCTGTAGCCACCAAAAACCTCTCGGGAGCCCGTTCCGGCACCCTGTCAGAGGGGGAACCTATCACCGATGGCCATCTTCATCATCTCGGCGCTATCCATGACGAGGAGGGAGTAGTTCACCCTCGGGGCTGAGGATATGTACCAGTAGCTATGTGTTTGATCTCTCTCTCTCATGTTCTCTCTATGGCACGATCTTGATGTATCGCGAGCTTTCCTGTTATAGTTGGATCTTATGATGTTTCTCCCCCTCTACTCTCTTGTGATGAATTGAGTTTCTCTCTTGAAGTTATCTTATCGGATTGAGTCTTTGATTTGAGGACAATTGATGTATGTCTTGCCGTGTTTATCTGTGGTGACAATGGGATATCACGTGCCACTTGATGTATGTTTTGGTGACCAACTTGCGGGTTTCGCCCATGAACCTTTGCATACGGGTTGGCACACATTTTCTTGACTCTCCTGTAGAAACTTTGGGGCACTCTTTGAAGTACTTTGTGTTGGTTGGATGAATTTGACATTGTGTGACGCATATCGTATAATCATGCCCACGGATACTTGAGGTGACAATGGAGTATCTAGGTGACATTAGGGTTTTGGTTGATTTGTGTCTTAAGGTGTTATTCTAGTATGAACTCTATGATGGATTGAGCGGAAAGAATAGCTTTATGTTATTTTACTACGAACTCTTGAATAGATAGAACAGAAAGGATAACTTTGAGGTGGTTTCGTACCCTACCATAATCTCTTCATTTGTTCTCCGCTATTAGTGGCTTTGGAGTGACTCTTTGTTGCATGTTGAGGGATTGTTATATGAGCTATCTATGTTATTATTGTTGAGAGAACTTGCACTAGTGAAAGTATGAACCCTATGCCTTGTTTCCTATCATTGCAATACCGTTTACGCTCACTTTTATTATTAGTTACCTTGCTGTTTTTATTATTTCAGATTACAAAAACCTTTATCTACCATCCATATTGCACTTGTATCACCATCTCTTCACCGAACTAGTGCACCTATACAATTTGCCATTGTATTGGGTGTGTTGGGGATACAAGAGACTCTTTGTTATTAGGTTGCAGGGTTGTTTGAGAGAGACCATCTTCATCCTACACCTCCCACGGATTGATAAACCTTAGGTCATCCACTTGAGGGAAATTTGCTACTGTCCTACAAACATGTGCACTTGCAGGCCCAACAACGTCTACAAGAAGAAGGTTGTGTAGTAGACATCAGTAACCTAGTGTTATTCGAAATTTCTCCGGTTCCATGTTATTTAGAATGAGTTTGTTAACAAGACTTGATCAACCTTGTTAGTGGATTCCTTTTGATGAGTATGAGATGGATGAAGATAGAAGGCACAACCTTTTGTACCCTCTTTTTACTTTCTATTATTTAGATTAAATAAAGTAAAAATAGTATTTTCTGTCTGCTTTCTGAATTATCCATGCAATAAAAAATACCCCGAAAATAAAAGTTCTCCAAATGCCCTGCAAATTTAGTATGATTTTTTCTGGAATATTTGAGAATATCTGGCACTGAGAACACAGCAGGGGGAGCTGGCACCTGGCCACGAGGGTCCAAGGCGTGCCCACCCCTACAGGGCGCGCCCCCCTACCTCATGGGCCCACGGTGGCCCCCCTCCACTTATTCTTGCACCCACACACTTCATCTTCCTCCCAAAAAAATCACCATCCAGCTCAAGCATGAGTTCTAGCTCACCTTGCTGCCATTTTCGATCTCCTTGCTCAAAGCTCCATTCATAAAACTGCTTTGGGAGATTGTTCCTTGGTATGTGACTCCTCCAATGGTCCAATTAGTTTTTGTTCTAGTGCTTTATTCATTGCAAATTTTTGCTGCCTAGGTGACCCTGTTCTTGAGCTTGCATGTCAAATTTATATGGTCCCAAGTAATTCTAATGCATGATATAGGCTCTAGGCACTTGTGGGAGTAGTTGCTATCAGTTTTGTTGAGTTTGATTCACTTTTATTTTGAGTTACTAAAAACTTCAGAAAATTTCAGGAAATGATTAAGAGATTTTTGAGGGGCTCTTCTAGCCAAGGCTCTAAGGATAAACAAGCCAAGGAGAATGAAAAGGACAAGTATAATCTCCCCCGTGTGGCGGAAGTACGGCCGTGTGAATGGCCTTGTGATGATTTCTTGAGAGCGGCCGGGATTTATGATGACTTTTATTCTTTGGCTGATAATGCGGGCCTCACCGACTTCATCCGCAACCAGGCTGAACAGTATCTCTCACTCACCAATACTTTCGTGCAAACTTTCTACTTTTATCCTAAGAAATCACCTCCTTCAGTAGCATTTCATTTATATGATGTGGCTAGGGAGATGTCATTATATGAATTTTGCACAGTTTGCAAGATACCTTTCGGGGGCAGCTTAGAGGAACCACATCATAAAGATGTGGATGGATTTATTGATACTATTACTGTCGGGGAAACGAGGAAGGTTTCCGATGCAAGAATTACTAGCATACATTTTTCCTGTTTTACGCTACTTTGCAATATTTGCTAGTCGATGCTTAATTGGTCGCGGAAACTATGGAAACCTTACTGTTCCTGATATTATTATTTTGTTCCATGCTTTATTTCATGATAACTCTGTTAGTATGGGCGCTACTATTGCTAAATGTTTAAGCCTGAACCGTACAAAGGGCCCCATCTTTGGAGGTATCTATGTTGCACGCCTTGCTAGACATTTCAGGATACCTATTAGGCATTTTGAGAAAGAGGAAAAATTACTACCCCCTACCTTTCTAGATTATAAGAGCATGGTAGCACATGAGTTCGTTGTTAAAAATGATGATAAGATGCTTTTGTATAATTTGATATTTAATAAGAAACACAGTGAGACTATTATCTTGCCTGCGCCCTCTTTGTTTGATTTAACTGCAGGTCATTACCTCGTCTTGCCGACGGCCGTTTACGCGTACCGGGGCCAGACATCAGCCCTAGAGCCCGAGCCGGAACCACCACTTGACCCTTATCGTCCATCACCTTATCAGTGGGATCCGGAGGAGATCGCCAGCCAGTGGCAGTACGATGACACTCCTCAGTACACCGGGGAGAGTAGTCGCGATCCATGGCCATAGACCAACTTAGGCCAAAAGCCTAAGCTTGGGGGAGTACGTATTTCTCACCGACATTACATTCATGTTCACACACTCATTCTAGTTGTCGGTGCTCATACTTTTTCATTTTACTATCCATGCTAGTTTAATTTCTTTTTCTAGCTTTCTTCTTGTGTGTTTAATAAACATTAAGAAAAACCAAAAAAATTAGTTAGTTTAATTTCCATGCTTGTAGTAGTAATCAAAAGAAAACCCAAAAAGATTTCTCGTTCTTCTTTTGCTTGTTGGGAGCTTTTGTTGGGGAACGTAGCAGAAATTCAAAATTTTCTATGCAGCACCAAGATCAATCTATGAAGTAACTAGCAACAAGAGAGAGGGGAGTGCATCTTCATACCCTTGAAGATCGTGATGCGGAAGCGTTGCAAGAACGTGGTCGGTGGAGTTGTTCACTAAGCGATTCAGATCGCGGCCGAATCCGATCTAAGCACCGAACAACGGTGCCTCCGCGTTCAACACACGTACAGCCCGGGGACGTCTCCTCCTTGATCCAGCAAGGGGATAGGAGAAGTTGAGGGAGAGCTCCGGCAGCATGACGGCGTGGTGGTGGAGCTTGCAGTTCTCCGGCAGAGCTTCGCCAAGCACTACGGAGGAGGAGGAGGTGTTGGGGAGGGAGAGGGCTGCGCCAGGGGAAGGGTGAAGCTCCCATGCACCTCCCCACTATATATAGGGGTGGAGGGGGCTGGTTTCTTGCCCTCCAATGCCATTGGGGCATTGGCAAAGGTGGGAGGAAAGAAATCCCATCATTTCCTTCCCCATCGACTGTTATCCCCCTTTTTAGGGATCTTGATCTTATCCCTTCGGGATATGATCTTATTCCTTCTAAGGGGGGATCTTGGTGCGCCTTGACCAGGGGTGTGGGGCCTTGCCCCCACTACCCACATTCATGTGGGTCCCCCCATGCAGGTGGGCCCCACTTCGGAACCTTCTAGAACCTTCCCGGTACAATACCGAAAAATCCCGAACATTTTCCGGTGGCCAAAATAGGACTTCCCATATATAAATCTTTACCTCTGGACCATTCCGGAACACCTCATGACGTCCGGGATCTCATCCGGGACTCTGAACAACATTCGGTAACTGCACACTAATTCCCATAACAACTCTAGCGTCACCGAACCTTAAGTGTGTAGACCCTACGGGTTCGGGAATCATGCAGACATGACCGAGATAGCTCTCTGGCCAATAACCAACAGCGGGACCTGGATACCCATGTTGGCTCCCACATGTTCCACGATGATCTCATCGGATGAACCACGATGTCAAGGATGAAGCAATCCCGTATACAATTCCCTTTGTCTAGCGGTATAGTACTTGCCCGAGATTCGATCGTCGGTATCCCGATACCTCGTTCAATCTCGTTACTGGAAAGTCTCTTTACTCGTTCCGTAACACATCATCCCGTGATCAACCCCTTGGTCACATTGTGCACATTATGATGATGTCCTACCGAGTGGGCCTAGAGATACCTGTCCGTTACACGTAGTGACAAATCCCAGTCTCGATTCGTGCCAACCCAATAGACACTTATGGAGATACCCGTAGTGCACCTTTATAGCCACCCAGTTACATTGTGACGTTTGGTACACCCAAAGCATTCCTACGGTATCCGGCAGTTGCACAATCTCATGGTCCAAGGAAATGATACTTGACATTAGAAAAGCTTTAGCATACGAACTACACGATCTTTGTGCTAGGCTTAGGATTGGGTCTTGTCCATCACATCATTCTCCTAATGATGTGATCCCGTTATCAACGACATCCAATGTCCATGGTCAGGAAACCGTAACCATCTATTGATCAACGAGCTAGTCAACTAGAGGCTTACTAGGGACATGGTGTTGTCTATGTATCCACACATGTATCTGAGTTTCCTATCAATACAATTATAGCATGGATAATAAACGATTATCATGAACAAGGAAATATAGTAATAATAACTAATTTATTATTGCCTCTAGGGCATATTTCCAACAGTCTCCCACTTGCACTAGAGTCAATAATCTAGTTCACATCACCATGTGATTAACACTCATAGGTCACATCGCCATGTGACCAACATCCAAAGAGTTTACTAGTGTCTAAACTAGTTCACATCATCATGTGACTAAGACTCAATGAGTTCTGGGGTTTGATCATGTTTTGCTTGTGAGAGAGGTTTTAGTCAACGGGTCTGTAACATTCAGATCCGTATGTACTTCGCAAATCTCTAGGTCATATTGTAAATGCTGCTTCCATGCTCCACTTGGAGCTATTCCAAATGGTTTCTCCACTATACGTATCCATTTTGCTACTTAGAATCATTCGGATAGGTGTTAAAGCTTGCATCAACGTAACCCTTTACGCCGAACTCTTTATCACCTCCATAATCGAGAAACATGTCCTTATTACTCCAAGGACAATTTTGACCGCTATTTGGTGATCCATTCCTTGATCACCTTTGTACCGTCTTGCCAGACATGTGGCAAGGCACACATCAGGTGCGGTACATAGCATAGCATACTATGGAGCCTACGTCTAAGCATAGGGGACGACCTTCGTCCTTTCTCTCTATTCTGCCGTGGTCGAGCTTTAAGTCTTAACTTCATACCTTACAACTCAGGCAAGAACTCCTTCTTTGACTGATCCATCTTGAACACCTTCAAGATCATGTCAAGGTATGTGCTCATTTGAAAGTACTATTAAGCATTTTGATCTATCTTACAGATCTTGATGCTTATTGTTCAAGTAGCCTAATCCAGGTTTTCCATTGAAAAACATTTTTCAAATAACCCTATATGCTTTCTTGAAATTCTACATCATTTCAGATCAACAATATGTCATTCACATATACTTATCAGAAATGTTGTAGTGCTCCCACTCACTTTATTGTAAATACAAGTTTCTAACAAACTTTGTATAAACCCAAAAACTTTGATCACTCCATCAAAGCATATATTCTGACTCCGAGATGCTTTCTCTAGTTCATGGAAGGATCGCTGGAGCTAGCATACCTTTTAGCATCCTTAGGATCGACAAAACCTTTCTGATTGTATCACATACAACATTTCCTTGCGAAAACTGGTAAGGAAACTCGTTTTGACATCCATCTGCCAGATTTCATAAATGCAGCTAATGCTAACATGATTCCGACGGACTTAAGCATCGCTACGAATGAGAAAATCTCATCGTAGTCAACTCCTTGAAGTTGTGAAAAACTCTTCGCCACAAGTCGAGCTTCATAGACGGTGACATTACCGTCCACGTCCGTCTTCTTCTTAAAGATCCATTTATCCCAATGGCTTGCCGATAATCGGGCAAGTCCACCAAAGTCTATTCTTTGTTCTGATACATGGATCCTATCTCGGATTTCATGGCTTCTAACCATTTGTCGGAATATGGGCCCACCATCGCTTCTCCATAGCTCGCAGGTTCATTGTTGTCTAGCAACATGACCTTCAAGACATGATTACTTTACCACTCTGAAGTAGTACGCATCCTTGTCACCCTACGAGGTACGGTAGTGACTTGATCTGAAACTTCACGATCACTATCATAAGCTTCTACTTCAATTGGTGTAGGCGCCATAGGAACAACTTCATGTGCCCTGCTACACACCAGTTGAAGTGACGGTTCAATAACCTCATCAAGTCTCCACCATCCTCCCACTCAACTTTCTGAGACAAACTTTTCCTCGAGAAAGGACCCGATTCAAGAAACAATCCCTATTGCTTTCGGATCTGAATTAGGAGGTATACCCAACTGATTTGGGTGTCCTATGAAGATGCATTTTATCCGCTTTGGGTTTGAGCTTATCAACTAAAACTTTTTCACATAAGCGTCGCAGCCCCAAACTTTTGAGAAACGACAACTTAGGTTTCTCCAAACCATAGTTCAAATGGTGTCGTCTCAACGGAATTACGTGGTACCCTATTAAAGTGAGTGCGGTTGTCTCTAATGCCTAACCCATGAACGATAGTGGTAATTCGATAAGAGACATCATGGTACGCACCATATCCAATAGGGTGCAACTATGATGTTCGGACACACCATCACACTATGGTGTTCCAGGAGGTATTAATTGTGAAACAATTTCCACAATGTCTTAATTGCGTGCCAAAGCTCGTAACTCAGATACTCATCTCTATGATCATATCATAGACATTTTATCCTCTTGTCACGATGATCTTCAACTTCACTTTGAAATTACTTGAACCATTCAATAATTCAGACTTGTGTTTCATCAAGTAAATATACTCAGTATCTACTCAAATCATCCGTGAAGTAAGAACATAACGATATCCACTGCGTGCCTCAGCACTCATTGGACTGCACACATCAAAATGTATTACTTCCAACAAGTTGCTTTCTCGTTCCGTTTTACTGAAAACGAGACTTTCAGTCATCTTGCCCATGTGGTATGATTTGCATGTCTCAAGTGATTCAAAATCAAGTGAGCCAAACTGTCCATTTGCATGGAGTTTCTTCATGCATATACACCAATAGACATGGTTCGCATGTCTCAAACTTTTCAAAATGAGTGAGTCCAAAGATCCATCAACATGGAGCTTCTTCATGCGTTCTAAACCAATATGACTTACATGGCAGTGCCACAAGTACGTGGTACTATTATTACTATCTTATATCTTTTGGCATGAACATGTGTATCACTACGATCGAGATTCAATAAACCATTCATTTTGGGTGCAAGACCATTGAAGGTATTATTCAAATAAACAGAGTAACCATTATTCTCCTTAAATGAATAACCGTATTGCGATAGGCATAATCCAATCATGTCTATGCTCAACGCAAACACCAAATAACAATTATTTAGGTTTAACACCAATCTCGATGGTAGAGGGAGCGTGCGATGCTCGATCACATCAAGATTGGAAAACACTTCCAACACATATCGTCAGCTCACCTTCAGCTAGTCTCCGTTTATTCCGTAGCCTTTAATTTCGAGTTACTAACACTTAGCAACCGAACCGGTATCTAATACCCTGGTGCTACTAGGAGTACTAGTAAAGTACACATTAACATAATGTATATCTAATATACTTCTATCAACCTTGCCAGCCTTCTCATCTACCAAGTATCTAGGGTAATTCTGCTCTAGTGGCTGTTCCCCTTATTACAGAAGCACTTAGTCTCGGGTTTGGGTTTAACCTTGGGTTTCTTCACTAGAGCAGCAGCTGATTTGCCGTTTCATGAAGTATCCCTTCTTGCCCTTGCCCTTCTTGAAACTAGTGGTTCACCAACCATCAACAATTGATGCTCCTTCTTGATTTCTACTTTCGCGGTGTCAAACATCGCGAATATCTCAAGGATCATCATATCTATCCCTGATATGTTATAGTTCATCACGAAGCTCAAGCAGCTTGGTGGCAATGATTTGGAGAGACATCACTATCTCATCTGGAAGATCAACTCCCACTTGATTCAAGTGATTGTTGTACTCAGACAATCTGAGCACAAGCTCAACGATTGAGCTTTTCTCCCTTAGTTTGCAGGCTAAGAAAATCGTCGGAGGTCTTATACCTCTTGACGTGGGCACAAGCCTGAAATCCCAATTTTCAGCCCTCGAAACATCTCATATGTTCCGCGACGTTTCGAAATGGTCCTTGGTGCCTCAACTCTAAACCGTTTAACTGAACTATCACGTAGTTATCAAAACGTGTATGTCAGATGTTCACTACACCCACAGACAACGTTCGAGGTTCAGCACACTAAGCGGTGCATTAAGGACATAAGCCTTCTACGAAGCAACGAGGACAATCCTCAGTTTACGGACCTAGTCCGCATAATCGCTACTTCCAACTTTAAACTAAATTTTCTCTAGGAACATATCTTAAACAATAGTACTAAAGCGCGAGCTTACGACATAATTTGCAAAGATCTTTTGCCTATGTTCAGGATAATTAAGTTCATCTTATGAACTCCCACTCAGATAGACATCCCTCTAGTCATCTAAGTGATTACATGATCCAAGTCAACTAGGCCGTGTCCGATCATCACGTGAGACGGACTAGTCAACGTCGGTGAACATCTTTATGTTGATCGTATCTTCTATACGACTCATGCTCGACCTTTCGGTCTTCCATGTTCCGAGGCCATGTCTGTACATGCTAGGCTCGTCAAGTCAACCTAAGTGTATTGCGTGTGTAAATCTGGCTTACACCCGTTGTATTCGAACGTTAGAATCTATCACACCCGATCATCACGTGGTGCTTCGAAACAACGAACCTTCGCAACGGTGCACAGTTAGGGGGAACACTTTTCTTGAAATTATTGCGAGGGATCATCTTATTTAAGCTACCGTCGTTCTAAGCAAATAAGATGCATAAACATGATAAACATCACATGCAATCAAAAGTGACATGATATGGCCAATATCATTTTGCTCCTTTTGATCTCCATCTTTGGGGCTCCATGATGATCATCGTCACCGGCATGACACCATGATCTCCATCATCATGATCTCCATCATCGTGTCTCCATGAAGTTGTCTCACCAACTATTACTTCTACTACTATGGCTAACGGTTTAGCAATAAAGTAAAGTAATTACATGGCGTTGTTCATTGACACGCAGGTCATACAATAAATTAAGACAACTCCTATGGCTCCTGCCGGTTGTCATACTCATCGACATGCAAGTCGTGATTCCTATTACAAGAACATGATCGATCTCATACATCACATATCATTCATCACATTATTTTGGCCATATCACATCACATAACATACCCTGCAAAAACAAGTTAGACGTCCTCTAATTGTTGTTTGCATGTTTTACGTGGCTGCTTTGGGTTTCTAGCAAGAATGTTTCTTACCTACACAAAACCACAACGTGATATGTCAATTGCTATTTACCCTTCATAAGGACCCTTTTCATCGAATCCGATCCGACTAAAGTGGGATAAATTGGCACCCGCTAGCCACCTTATGCAACAACTGCATGTCACTCGGTGGAACCTGTCTCACGTAAGTGTACGTGTAAGGTCGGTCCGGGCCGCTTCATCCCACAATACCGTCGAAACAAGATTGGACTAGTAACGGTAAGTATATTTAACAAAAATCAACGCCCACAACAACTTGTGTTCTACTCGTGCATAGAAACTACGCATAGACCTAGCTCTGATACCACTGTTGGGGAACGTAGCAGAAATTCAAAATTTTCTACGCATCACCAAGATCAATCTATGGAGTAACTAGCAACAAGAGCGAGGGGAGTGCATTTCAATACCCTTGAAGATCGCGATGCGGAAGAGTTGCAAGAACGCGGTCGGTGGAGTTGTTCACTAAGCGATTCAGATCGCGGCCGAATCCGATCTAAGCACCGAACAATGGTGCCTCCGCGTTCAACACACGTACAGCCCGGGGACGTCTCCTCCTTCTTGATCCAGCAAGGGGAGAGGAGAAGTTGAGGGAGAGCTCCGGCAGCACGACGGCGTGGTGGTGGAGCTTGCAGTTCTCCGGCAGAGCTTCGCCAAGCACTACGGAGGAGGAGGAGGTGTTGGGGAGGGAGAGGGCTGCGCCAGGGGAAGGGTGAAGCTCCCATGCGCCTCCCCACTATATATAGGGGTGGAGGGGGCTGGTTTCTTGCCCTCCAATTCCATTGGGGCATTGGCAAAGGTGGGAGGAAAGAAATCCCATCATTTCCTTCCCCACCGATTGTTATCCCCCTTTTTTAGGGATCTTGATCTTATCCCTTCGGGATATGATCTTATTCCTTCTAAGGGGGGATCTTGGTGTGCCTTGACCAGGGGTGTGGGGCCTTGCCCCCAGTACCCACGTTCATGTGGGTCCCCCCATGCAGGTGGGCCCCACTCCGGAACCTTCTAGAACCTTCCCAGTACAATACCGAAAAATCCCGAACATTTTCCGGTGGCCAAAATAGGACTTCTCATATATAAATCTTTACCTCCGAACCATTCTGGAACTCCTCGTGACGTCCGGGATCTTATCCGAGACTCCGAACAACATTCGGTAACTGCACACTAATTCCCATAACAACTCTAGCGTCACCGAACCTTAAGTGTGTAGACCCTATGGGTTCGGGAATCATGCAGACATGACCGAGACAGCTCTCTGGCCAATAACCAACAGCAGGATCTGGATACCCATGTTGGCTCCCACATGTTCCACGATGATCTCATCGGATGAACCATGATGTCAAGGATTCAAGCAATCCCGTATACAATTCCCTTTGTCTAGCGGTATAGTACTTGCCCGAGATTCGATCGTCGATATCCCGATACCTTGTTCAATCTCATTACCGGCAAGTCTCTTTACTCGTTCCGTAACACATCATCCCGTGATCAACCCCTTGGTCACATTGTGCACATTATGATGATGTCCTACCGAGTGGGCCCAGAGATACCTGTCCGTCACACGTAGTGACAAATCACAGTCTCGATTTGTGCCAACCCAACAGACACTTTCAGAGATACCTGTAGTGCACCTTTATAGCCACCCAGTTATGTTGTGACGTTTGGTACACCCAAAGCATTCCTACGGTATCCGGGAGTTGCACAATCTCATGGTCTAAGGAAATGACACTTGACATTAGAAAAGCTTTAGCATACGAACTACACGATCTTTGTGCTAGGCTTAGGATTGGGTCTTGTCCATCACATCATTCTCCTAATGATGTGATCCCGTTATCAACGACATCCAATGTCCATGGTCAGGAAACCATAACCATCTATTGATCAACGAGCTAGTCAACTAGAGGCTTACTAGGGACATTGTGTTGTCTATGTATCCACACATGTATCTGAGTTTCCTATCAATGCAATTATAGCATGGATAATAAATGATTATCATGAACAAGGAAATATAGTAATAATAACTAATTTATTATTGCCTCTAGGGCATATTTCCAACAGCTTTCCCGTGTAAATAGTTTTATTTCTTTTCTTTCCTTTGGGGGTCGAGAGGAGAAGACCGTAATGAAAATATTTAGTGGCTCTCATATGCATGATTGTTAATTTAACTAAGAGCCCATTTTACTTTGTCTTCTCCCTTGGATTGAATGCTTGCAGATTCTAGCTTAGTCAAATGCACGTGCACTATTATTATTATACACACTGTTCGGTCGTGCAAGTGAAAGGCAATAATGACGATATATGATGGACTGATTGAGATGAGAGAAGGTGGTATGAACTCGACCTCTCTTGTTTTTGTAAATATGATTAGTTCATCGCTCCTGATTCAGCCTATTATGAATAAACATGTTTGCAATGACAATTAGAGATTATAGTTGCTTATGCCATGCCTAATTAGCTAGGAGCTTATAATGGTTTACCTTGCGTGCGGACATGCTATTAAAATGGTTGTGATGTGGTATGATAGGGTGGTATCCTCCTTTGAATGATTCGAGTGACTTTACTTGGCACATGTTCATGCATGTAGTTGAAACAAAATCAATATAGCCTTCACGATATTTATGTTCATGGTGGATTATATCCTACTCATGCTTGCACTCAGTGTTGATTAATTTTAGTGCATGTTCATGACTGTTGTCGCTCTCTCAGTTGGTCGCTTTCCAGTCTCTTGCTAGCTTTCACCTGTACTAAGCGGGAATACTGCTTGTGCATCCAAACTCCATAAACCCCAAAGTTACTCCATATGAGTCCACCATACCTTCCTATATGCGGTATCTACCTGCCATTTCAAGTAAATTTGTATGTGCCAAACTCCAAACCTTCAAATGAAATTTTGTTTTGTATGCTCGAACAACTCATGTATCAACTAGGGCTGTTTGTATCTTCCATGCTAGGTGGGTTATTCTCAAGATGAGTGGACTCCGCTCCTCATTCACGAGAAAATGGCTGGTCACCGGGATGCTCAATCCCATGCTCAAATCAAATCAAAATAATTGCAAACAAACTCCCCAGGATTGTTGCTAGTTGGAGGCACCCATTGTTTCGGGCAAGCCATGGATTGATGCTTGTTGGTGGTGGGGGAGTATAAACTTTACCATTCTGTTTAGGAACCGCCTATAATGTGTGTAGCATGGAAGATATGGAGATCTCTTAGCTGTTATGCTGACAGTGAAAGTATACCACTCAAAATGTTATGCATCTCTATTTCAAAATCGAGCTCTGGCACCTCTAGAAATCCCTGCTTCCCTCTGCGAAGGGCCTATCTATTTACTTTTATGTTGAGTCATCACCCTCTTATTAAAAAGCACCCGCTGGAGAGCACCGCTGTCATTTGCATGCATTACTATTAGTTTATATTGGGTATGACTTGACTGGATCTCTTTTACCATGAATTACAATGTTTAGTCAGCCCTTGATCTTTAAAGGTGCTCTGCATTTATGTTTTGCGGTCTCAGCAAGGGCTGGCGAGATACCATCTTGTTATATCATATTATGACTGTTTTGAGAAAGTGTTGTCATCCGAGATTTATTATTATTGCTTGCTAGTTGATTATGCCATTGATATGAGTAAACATGAGACCTAAGTGTTATTGTGAATATGGTTAGTTCAAAATCTTTGCTGAAAACTTGAATGTTGGCTTTAGATATTTGCAACAACAAGAGCAAATTGAGTTTGTAAAAGTTTTTCTTTATCACTTTCAGTTTGTCAACTGAATTGCTTGAGGACAAGCAAAGGTTTAAGCTTGGGGGAGTTGATACGTGATGTCTACTACACAACCTTCTTCTTGTCGACGTTGTTGGGCCTGCAAGTGCACAGGTTTGTAGGACAGTAGCAAATTTCCCTCAAGTGGATGACCTAAGGTTTATCAATCCGTAGGAGGCATAGGATGAAGATGGTCTCTCTCAAACAACCCTGCAACCAAATAATAAAAAGTCTCTTGTGTCCCCAACACACCCAATACAATGGTAAATTGTATAGGTGCACTAGTTCGGCGAAGAGATGGTGATACAAGTGCAAAATAGATAGTAGATATAGGTTTTTGTAATCTGAAATAATAAAAACAGCAAGGTAGCGAGCGGTAAAAGTGAGCGTAAACGGTATTGCAATGATAGGAAACCAGGCCTAGGGTTCATACTTTCACTAGTGCAAGTTCTCTCAACAATAATAACATAGATAGAACATATGACAAGCCCTCAACATGCAACAAAGAGTCACTCCAAAGCCACTAATAGCGGAGAACAAACGTAGAGATTATGGTCGGGTACGAAACCACCACAAAGCTATTCTTTCAGATCGATCTATAAAAGAGTTCGTACTAGAATAACACCTTATGATACAAATCAACCAAAACCCTAATGTCACCTAGATACTCCATTGTCACCTCAAGTATCCGTGGGCATGATTATACGATATGCATCACACAATCTCAGATTCATCCAACCAACATAAAAGTACTTCAAAGAGTGCCCCAAAGTTTCTACCGGAGAGTCAAGAACGTGTGCCAACCCCTATGCATAGGTTCCCAAGTGTCACGAAACCCGCAAGTTGGTCACCAAAACTGTTGGGGAACGTAGTAATTTCAAAAAAATTCCTACGCACACGCAAGATCATGGTGATGGCATAGCAACGAGAGGGGAGAGTGTTCGTCCATGTACCCTTGTAGACCATAAGCGGAAGCGTTAGCACAATGCGGTTGATGTAGTCGTACGTCTTCACGATCCGACCGATCCAAGTACCGAACGTACGGCACCTCCGAGTTCAGCACACGTTCAGCTCGATGACGATCTCCGTGCTCCGATCCAGCAAAGCTCCGGAGATGAGTTCCGTCAGCACGACGGCGTGGTGACGGTGATGATGTTCTACCGGCGCAGGGCTTCGCCTAAACTCCGCGACGATATGATCGAGGTGGAATATGGTGGAGGGAGGCACCGCACACGGCTAAGGAACGATCCGTAGATCAACTTGTGTGTCTATGGGGTGCCCCCCCCCCGCCCCCGTATATAAAGGAGCAAGGGGGGAGGCTGGCCGGCCCCTTGGGGCGCGCCAAGGAGGAGGAATCCTCCTCCTAGTAGGAGTAGGACTCCTCCTTTCCTACTCCTACTAGGAGGGGGAAGGAAGGGGGAGAGGGGGAAGGAAAGGGGGGGGCCGCCCCCCCTCCTAGTCCAATTCGGACCAGAGGGGGGAGGGGGCGCACGGCCCATGCTGGCCGCCCCTCTCTCCTTTCCCCTAAGGCCCATAAGGCCCAATACTCTCCCAGGGGGTTCCGGTAACCCCCCCCCCCCCAGCACTCCGGTTTTCTCCGAAACCACCCGGAACAATTCCGGTGTCCGAATATAGTCGTCCAATATATCAATCTTTATGTCTCGACCATTTCGAGACTCCTCGTCACGTCCGTGATCACATCCGGGACTCCGAACAAACTTCGGTACATCAAAACTTATAAACTCAAAACTGACATCGTAACGTTAAGCGTGCGGACCCTACGGGTTCGAGAACTATGTAGACATGACCTAGAACTATTCTCGGTCAATAACCAATAGCAGGACCTGGATGCCCATATTGGTTCCTACATATTCTACGAAGATCTTTATCGGTCAAACCGCATAACAACATACATTGTTCCCTTTGTCATCGGTATGTTACTTGCCCGAGATTTGATCGTCGATATCCAATACCTAGTTCAATCTCGTTACCGGCAAGTCTCTTTACTCGTTCTGTAATGCATCATCCTGTAACCAACTCTTTGGTCACATTGCTTGCAAGGCTTATAATGATGTGCATTACCGAGAGGGCCCAGAGATACCTCTCCGACGATCGGAGTGACAAAACCTAATCTCGAAATACGCCAGATCAACATGTACCTTCGGAGACACCTGTAGTACTCCTTTATAATCACCCAGTTACGTTGTGACGTTTGGTAGTACCCAAAGTGTTCCTCCGGTAAACGGGAGTTGCATAATTCTCATAGTTACAGGAACATGTATAAGTCATGAAGAAAGCAATAGCAGTATACTAAACGATCAAGTGCTAGGCTAACGGAATGGGTCATGTCAATCACATCATTCTTCTAATGATGTGATCCCACTAATCAAATGACAACACATGTCTATGGTTAGGAAACATAACCATCTTTGATTAACGAGCTAGTCAAGTAGAGGCATACTAGTGACTATATGTTTGTCTATGTATTCACACATGTATCATGTTTCCGGTTAATACAATTCTAGCATGAATAATAAACATTTATCATGATATGAGGAAATAAATAATAACTTTATTATTGCCTCTAGGGCATATTTCCTTCAGTCTCCCACTTGCACTAGAGTCAATAATCTAGATTACATAGTAATGATTCTAACACCCATGGAGTCTTGGTGTTGATCATGTTTTGCTCGTGAGAGAGGCTTAGTCAATGGATCTGCAACATTCAGATCCGTATGTATCTTGCAAATCTCTATGTCTCCCACTTGGACTTGGTCCCGAATGGAATTGAAGCGTCTCTTGATGTGCTTGGTCCTCTTGTGAAATCTGGATTCCTTTGCCAAGGCAATTGCACCAGTATTGTCACAGAAGATCTTCATTGGTCCCGATGCACTAGGTATGACACCTAGATCGGAAATGAACTCCTTCATCCAGACTCCTTCATTTGCTGCTTCAGAAGCAGCTATGTACTCCGCTTCACATGTAGATCCCGCCACGACGCTTTGTTTAGAACTGCACCAACTTACAGCTCCACCGTTTAATAAAAACACGTATCCAGTTTGCGCTTTAGAATCGTCCGGATCAGTGTCAAAGCTTGCGTCGATGTAACCATTTACGACTAGCTATTTGTCACCTCCATATACGAGAAACATATCCTTAGTCCTTTTCAGGTATTTTAGGATGTTCTTGACCGCTGTCCAGTGATCCACTCCTGGATTACTTTGGTACCTTCCTGCCAAGCTTATTGCTAAGCATACATCAGGTCTGGTACACAGCATTGCATACATGATAGAGCCTATGGCTGAAGCATAGGGAAAATCTTTCATTTTCTCTCTATCTTCTGCTGTGGTCGGGCATTGAGTTTGACTCAACTTCACACCTTGTAGCACAGGCAAGAATCCTTTCTTTGCCTGATCCATTTTGAACTTTTTCAAAATTTTGTCAAGGTATGTGTTTTGTGAAAGTCCTATTAAGCGTCTTGATCTATCTCTATAGATCTTGATGCCCAACATGTAAGTAGCTTCACCGAGGTCTTTCATTGAAAAACTTTTATTCAAGTATCCCTTTATGCTATCCAGAAATTCTATATCATTTCCAATTAATAATATGTCATCTACATATAATATCAGAAATGCTACAGAGCTCCCACTCACTTTCTTGTAAATACAGGCTTCTCCAAAAGTCTGTATAAAACCATATGCTTTGATCACACTATCAAAGCGTTTATTCCAACTCCGAGATGCTTGCACCAGTCCATAAATGGAACGCTAGAGCTTGCATACTTTGTTAGCACCTTTTGGATCAACAAAACCTTCTGGCTGCATCATATACAACTCTTCTTCCAGAAATCCATTCAAGAATGCAGTTTTGACATCCATTTGCCAAATTTCATAATCATGAAATGCAGCAATAGCTAACATGATTCGGACAGACTTAAGCATCGCTACAGGTGAGAAAGTCTCATCGTAGTCAACTCCTTGAACTTGTCAAAAACCTTTCGCAACAAGTCGAGCTTTATAGATAGTTACATTACCATCAGCGTCAGTCTTCTTCTTAAAGATCCATTTATTCTCAATGGCTTGCCGATCATCGGGCAAGTCAACCAAAGTCCATACTTTGTTTTCATACATGGATCCCATCTCAGATTTCATGGCTTCTAGCCATTTTGCGGAATTTGGGCTCATCATCGCTTCCACATAGTTCATAGGTTCATCATGGTCAAGTAACATGACTTCCAGAATTGGATTACCGTACCACTCTGGTGCGGATCTTACTCTGGTAGACCTACGAGGTTCAGTAGAAACTTGATCTGAAGTTTCATGATCAATATCATTAGTTTCCTCACTTATTGGTGTAGTTGTCACAGGAACTGGTTCTTGTGATGAACTACTTTCCAATAAGGGAGTAGATACAGTTATCTCATCAAGTTCTACTTTCCTCCCACTCACTTCTTTCGAGAGAAACTCCTTCTCTAGAAAGGATCCGATTTTAGCAACGAAAATCTTGCCCTCAGATCTGTGATAGAAGGTGTACCCAATAGTCTCTTTTGGGTATCCTATGAAGACACATTTTTCCGATTTGGGTTCGAGCTTATCTGGTTGAAGTTTCTTCACATAAGCATCGCAGCCCCAAACATTAAGAAACGACAACTTTGGTTTCTTGCCAAACCACAGTTCATAAGGCGTTGTCTTAACGGATTTTGATGGTGCCCTATTTAACGTGAATGTGGCCGTCTCTAAAGCATAACCCCAAAACGATAGCGGTAAATCAATAAGAGACATCATAGATCGCACCATATCTAGTAAAGTACGGTTACGACGTTCGGACACACCATTTCGTTGTGGTGTTCCGGGTGGCGTGAGTTATGAAACTATTCCGCATTGTTTCAAGTGCAGACCAAACTCGTAACTCAAATATTCTCCTCCACGATCAGATCATAGAAATTTTATTTTCTTGTTACGATGATTTTCCACTTCACTCTGAAATTCTTTGAACTTTTCAAATGTTTCAGACTTGTGTTTCATTAAGTAGATATACCCATATCTGCTAAAATCATCTGTGAAGGTAAGAAAATAACGATACCCGCCGCGAGCCTCAACATTCATTGGACCACAAACATCAGTATGTATGATTTCCAAAAAATCAGTTGCTCGCTCCATAGTTCCGGAGAACGGCGTTTTAGTCATCTTGCCCATGAGGCACGGTTCGCAAGTACCAAGTGATTCATAATCAAGTGATTCCAAAAGCCCATCAGTATGGAGTTTCTTCATGCGCTTTACACCGATATGACCTAAACGGCAGTGCCACAAATAAGTTGCACTATCGTTATCAACTCTGCATCTTTTGGTTTCAACACTATGAACATGTGTATCACTACTATCGAGATTCAATAAGAATAGACCACTCTTCAAGGGTGCATGACCATAAAAGATATTACTCATATAAATAGAACAACCATTATTCTCTGATTTAAATGAATAACCGTCTCGCATCAAACAAGATCTAGATATAATGTTCATGCTCAACGCTGGCACCAAATAACAATTATTTAGGTCTAAAACTAATCCCGATGGTAGATGTAGAGGTAGTGTGCCGACCGCGATCACATCGACTTTGGAACCATTTCCCACTCGCATCGTCACCTCGTCCTTAGCCAATCTTCGCTTAATCCGTAGTCCCTGTTTCGAGTTGCAAATATTAGCAACAGAACCAGTATCAAATACCTAGGTGCTACTGCGAGCATTAGTAAGGTACACATCAATAACATGTATATCACATATACCTTTGTTCACTTTGCCATCCTTCTTATCCGCCAAATACTTGGGGCAGTTCCGCTTCCAGTGTCCAGTCTGCTTGTAGTAGAAGCACTCTGTTTCAGGCTTAGGTCCAGACTTGGGTTTCTTCTCTTGAGCAGCAACTTGCTTCCCGTTCTTTTTGAAGTTCCCCTTCTTCTTCCCTTTGCCCTTTTTCTTGAAACTGGTGGTCTTGTTAACCTTCAACACTTGATGCTCCTTCTTGATTTCTACCTCCGCGGCTTTTAGCATTGCGAAGAGCTCGGGAATAGTCTTGTTCATCCCTTGCATATTATAGTTCATCACGAAGCTCTTGTAGCTTGGTGGTAGTGATTGGAGAATTCTGTCAATGACACTATCATCAGGAAGATTAACTCCCAGTTGAATCAAGTGATTATTATACCCAGACATTTTGAGTATGTGTTCACTGACAGAACTATTCTCCTCCATCTTGCAGCTATAGAACTTATTGGAGACTTCATATCTCTCAATCCGGGCATTTGCTTGAAATATTAACTTCAACTCCTGGAACATCTCATATGCTCCATGACGTTCAAAACGTCGTTGAAGACCCGGTTCTAAGCTGTAAAGCATGGCACACTGAACTATCGAGTAGTCATCAGCTTTGCTCTGCCAGATGTTCTTAACGTCGTCAGTTGCATCAGCAGCAGGCCTGGCACCTAGCGGTGCTTCCAGGACGTAACTTTTCTGTGCAGCAATGAGGATAATCCTCAGGTTACGGACCCAGTCCGTGTAATTGCTACCATCATCTTTCAACTTTGCTTTCTCAAGGAACGCATTAAAATTCAACGGAACAACAGCATGAGCCATCTATCTACAAACAAACATAGACAAGCAAAATACTATCAGGTACTAAGTTCATGATAAATTTAAGTTCAATTAATCATATTACTTAAGAACTCCCACTTAGACAGACATCTCTCTAGTCATCTAAGTGATCACGTGATCCAAATCAACTAAACCATGTCCGATCATCACGTGAGATGGAGTAGTTTCAATGGTGAACATCACTATGCTGATCATATCTACTATATGATTCACGTTCGACCTTTCGGTCTCCGTGTTCCGAGGCCATATCTGTATATGCTAGGCTCGTCAAGTATGACCTGAGTATTCCGCGTGTGCAACTGTTTTGCACCCGTTGTATTTGAACATAGAGCGTATCACACCCGATCATCACGTGGTGTCTCAGCACGAAGAACTTTCGCAACGGTGCATACTCAGGGAGAACACTTCTTGATTATTTAGTGAGAGATCATCTTAAAATGCTACCGTCAATCAAAGCAAGATAAGATGCATAAAGGATAAACATCACATGCAATCAATATAAGTGATATGATATGGCCATCATCATCTTGTGCTTGTGATCTCCATCTTCGAAGCACCGTCGTGATCACCATCGTCACTGGCGCGACACCTTGATCTCCATCGTAGCATCGTTGTCGTTACGCCATCTATTGCTTCTACGACTATCGCTACCGCTTAGTGATAAAGTAGAGCAATTACAGGGCGTTTGCATTTCATACAATAAAGCGACAACCATATGGCTCCTGCCAGTTGCCGATAACTTCGGTTACAAAACATGATCATCTCATACAATAAAATATAGCATCACGTCTTGACCATATCACATCACAACATGCCTTGCAAAAACAAGTTAGACGTCCTCTACTTTGTTGTTGCAAATTTTACGTGGCTGCTACGGGCTTAGCAAGAACCGTTCTTACCTACGCATCAAAACCACAACGATAGTTCGTCAAGTTGGTGCTGTTTTAACCTTCGCAAGGACCGGGCATAGCCACACTCGATTTAGCTAAAGTGAGAGAGACAGACACCCGCCAGCCACCTTTAAGCACGAGTGCTCGTAACGGTGAAACCAGTCTCGCGTAAGCGTATGCGTAATGTCGGTCCGGGCCGCTTCATCTCACAATACCGCTGAACCAAAGTATGACATGCTGGTAAGCAGTATGACTTGTATTGCCCACAACTCACTTGTGTTCTACTCGTGCATATAACATCAACGCATAAAACCTAGGCTCGGATGCCACTGTTGGGGAACGTAGTAATTTCAAAAAAATTCCTACGCACACGCAAGATCGTGGTGATGGCATAGCAACGAGAGGGGAGAGTGTTCGTCCATGTAACCTCGTAGACCGTAAGCGAAAGCGTTAGCACAACGCGGTTGATGTAGTCGTACGTCTTCACGATCCGACCGATCCAAGTACCGAACGTACGGCACCTCCGAGTTCAGCACACGTTCAGCTCGATGACGATCTCCGTGCTCCGATCCAGCAAAGCTCCGGAGATGAGTTCCGTCAGCACGACGGCATGGTGACGGTGATGATGTTCTACCGGCGCAAGGCTTTTCCTAAACTCCGCGACGATATGACCGAGGTGGAATATGGTGGAGGGGAGCACTGCACACGGCTAAGGAATGATCCGTAGATCAACTTGTGTGTCTATGGGGTGCCCCCCTGCCCCCGTATATAAAGGAGCAAGGGGGGAGGCTGGCCGGCCCCTTGGGGCGCGCCAAGGAGGAGGAATCCTCCTCCTAGTAGGAGTAGGACTCCTCCTTTCCTACTCCAACTAGGAGGGGGAAGGAAAGGGGGGGCGCCCCCCCCCCCTCCTAGTCCAATTCGGACCAGAGGAGGGAGGGGGCGTGCGGCCTATGCTGGCCGCCCCTCTCTCCTTTCTCCTAAGGCCCATAAGGCCCAATACTCTCCCGGGGGGTACCGGTAACCCTCCCGGCACTCCGGTTTTCTCCGAAATCACCCGGAACAATTCCGGTGTCCGAATATAGTCGTCCAATATATCAATCTTTATGTCTCAACCATTTTGAGACTCCTCGTCACATCCGTGATCACATCCGGGACTCCGAACAAACTTCGGTACATCAAAACTTATAAACTCATAATAAAACTGTCATCGTAACATTAAGCGTGCGGACCCTACGGGTTCAAGAACTATGTAGACATGACCTAGAACTATTCTCGGTCAATAACCAATAGCGGGACCTGGATGCCCATATTGGTTCCTACATATTCTACAAAGATCTTTATCGGTCAAACCGCATAACAACATACGTTGTTCCCTTTGTCATCGGTATGTTACTTGCCCGAGATTTGATCGTCGGTATCCAATACCTAGTTCAATCTCGTTACCGGCAACTCTCTTTACTCGTTCTGTAATGCATCATCCTGTAACCAACTCATTGGTCACATTGCTTGCAAGGCTTATATTGATGTGCATTACCGAGAGGGCCCAGAGATACCTCTCCGACGATCGGAGTGACAAAACCTAATCTCGAAATATGCCAGCTCAACATGTACCTTCGGAGACACCTGTAGTACTCCTTTATAATCACCCAGTTACGATGTGACATTTGGTAGTACCCAAAGTGTTCCTCCGGTAAACGGGAGTTACATAATTCTCATAGTTACAGGAACATGTATAAGTCATGAAGAAAGCAATAGCAGTATACTAAACGATCAAGTGCTAGGCTAACGGAATGGGTCATGTCAATCACATCATTCTTCTAATGATGTGATCCCACTAATCAAATGACAACACATGTCTATGGTTAGGAAACATAACCATCTTTGATTAATGAGCTAGTCAAGTAGAGGCATACTAGTGACTATATGTTTGTCTATGTATTCACACATGTATCATGTTTCCGGTTAATACAATTCTAGCATGAATAATAAACATTTATCATGATATGAGGAAATAAATAATAACTTTATTATTGCCTCTAGGGCATATTTCCTTCAAAAACATACATCAAGTGGATCAATAGAATAACTCATTGTCACCACGGTTATCCCACGCAAGACATACATCAAGTGTTCATAAAAGACTCAATCCGATAAGAAAACTTCAAAGGGGAAACTCAATTCATCACAAGAGAGTAGAGGGGGAGAAACATCATAAGATCCAACTACAATAGCAAAGCTCGGGATACATCAAGATCGTGCCATAGATGGAACACGAGAGAGAACACGAGAGAGAGAGATCAAAGACATAGCTACTGGTACATACTCTCAGCCCCGAAGGTGAACTACTCCCTCCTCGCCATGGATAGCGCCGGGATGATGATGGTGGCCTCCGGTGATGAGATCCCCCTCCAGCAGGGTGCCGGAACAGGGTCCCGATTGGTTTTTGGTGGCTATCGAGGCTTGCGGCGGCGGAACTCCCGATCTATCTTCTATTCTGGAAGTTTTAGGGTACGTAGGTATATATGGGTGAAAGGGGTACGTCGGTGGACCTCCAGGGGGCTCACGAGGTAGGGGGCGCGCCCAGGGGGGAGGGTCGCGCCCCCACCCTCGTGGGCAGCCCGGGAATCCCCTGACGTGCACTCCAAGCCCAACAGATTGGTTTCCTTCCAAAATTAACTTCTCCAGTTGATTTCGTTCCGTTTTGACTCCGTCTGATATTCCTTTTCCTCGAAACACTGAAATAGGCATAAAACAGCAAATCTGGGCTGGGCCTCCAGTTAATAGGTTAGTCCCAAAAATAACAAAAAAGTGGATAATAAAGCCCAATATTGCCTAAAACAGTAGATAAAGTAGCATGGAGCAATCAAAAATTATAGATACGTTGGAGACGTATCAAGCATCCCTAAGCTTAATTCATGCTCGTCCTCGAGTAGGTAAATGATAAAAAAGAATAATTTTTGATGTGGAATGCTACCTAGCATAATCTTGATCATATGTCTAATCATGGCATGAATATTAAGACACGAGTGATTCAAAGCAATAGTCTATCATTTGACATAAAAACAATAATACTTTGAGCGTACCAATAAAGCAATCATGTCTTTTCAAAACAACAAGGCAAAAGCAAGCTTATCCCTACAAAATCACACAGTTTGGCCATGCTTCATTTTCGTCACACAAAATGCCCCCATCATGCACAACCCCGATGACGAGCCGAGCAATTGGTTCATACTTTTTAACGCGCTTCAGCTTTTTCAACCCTCACGCAATACATGAGCGCAAGCCATGGATATAGCACTATAGGTGGAATAGAATATAATGATGGAGGTTGTGTGGAGAAGACAAAAAAGGAGAAAGTCTCACATCGACGCGGCTAATCAACGGGCTATGGAGATGCCCATCAATGGATGTCAATGTGAGGAGTAGGGATTGCCATGCAACGGATGCACTATGAGCTATAAGTGTATGAAAGCTCAAACTGAAACTAAGTGGGTGTGCATCCAACTTGCTTGCTCATGAAGACCTAGGGCATTTGAGGAAGCCCATCATCGGAATATACAAGCCAAGTTCTATAATGAAAATTCCCACTAGTATACGAAAATGAAAGCATAGGAGGCTCTCTCTATGAAGAACATGGTGCTACTCTGAAGCACAAGTGTGGTAAAATGATAGTAACATTGCCCCTTCTCTCTTTTTCTCTCATTTTTTTATTTTCTTTTTTATACATTTTTTTGGTGGGCTTCTTTGGCCTCTTTTTTTTATTTGGGCTTCTTTGGCCTCTTTTATTTTTCATAAAGTCTGGAGTCTCATCCCGACTTGTGGGGGATCATAGTCTCCATCATCCTTTCCTCACTGGGGCAATGCTCTAATAATGATGATCATCACACTTTTATTTACTTACAACTCAATATTACAACTCGGTATCTAGAACAAAGATATGACTCTATATGAATGCCTCCGGCGGTGTACCGCGATGTGCAATGATCTAGCATAGCAATGACATCAAAACATCATGCTAGCTATCTTACGATCATGCAAAGCAATATGACAATGAATGCTCAAGTCATGTATATGATGATGATGGAAGTTGCATGGTAATATATCTCGGAATGGCTATGGAAATGCCATGATAGGTAGGTATGGTGGCTGTTTTTAGGAAGATATAAGGAGGGTGTACGGTGCCGGCGAAAATTGCGCGGCACAAGAGAGGCTAGCAATGGTGGAAGGGTGAGAGTGCGTATAATCCATGGACTCACATTAGTCATAAAGAACTCATATACTTATTGCAAAAGTTTATTAGCCCTCGAAGCAAAGTACAACTACGCATGCCCCTAGGGGGATAGATTGGTAGGAAAAGACCATCGCTCGTCCCCGACTGCCACTCATAAGGAAGACAATCAAAGAAACACCCCATGCTTCAAATTTGTCACACAACGGTTACCATACGTGCATGCTACGGGACTTGCAAACCTCAACACAAGTGTCTCTACAATCCACAACCACCCACTAGCATAACTCTAATATCACCATCTTTATATCGCAAAACTATTGCAAGGAATCAAACATATCATATTCAGCGATCCACAAGTTTATGTAGGATTTTATGACTAACCATGTGAATGACCAATTCCTGTCATCTCTCTAAATGGATATAAGTGAAGCAAGAGAGTTTAATTCTTTCTGCAAAAGATATGCCCACGCTCTAACAAATATAAGTGAAGCAAAAGAGCATTCTACAAATGGCGGTTGTCTATGTAAAGAGAAACAGGCAATCCAACTTCAAATGGTATAAGTGAAGCACACGAAGCATTCTATAAAGCCATACTCAAAAGATTTAAGTGAAGTGCAATGAGCATTCTATAAATCAACCAAGGATTATCGCATACCAGCATGGTGCATAAAATAAAAGTGAAAACTAAATGCAAAAGACGCACCAAGACTTGCACATAATGCATGAACGAAACGAATCCGAAACATACCGATATTTGTTGAAGAAAGAGGGGATGCCTCCCCAGCATCCCCAAGCTTAGACGCTTGAGTCTCCTTGAATATTTACTTGGGGTGCCTCGGGCATCCCCAAGCTTGAGCTCTTGCCTCTCTTCCTTCTTCTCACATTGAAACATCCTCGATTAGACACTACATCCACACAAAACTTCAATAGAAAACTCAGTAAGATCCGTTAGTATAATAAAGCAAATCACCACTCTAAGTACTGTAGCAAAACAATTCATATTTTGTTTTTTCATTATGTCTACTGTAATATAGCTTTTCCATGGCTTAATCCACTGATATAAATTGATAGATTCATCAAAACAAGCAAACTATGCATCAAAAACAGAATCTGTCAAAAACAGAACAGTCTGTAGCAATTTGAACATCCATCATACTTCTGTACCCCAAAAATTCTACCAAAATTAGGAAAAATAAACAATTTGTATATCAAGACAGTGCAAAAAGAATCAGAACCAATTTACGTTCCAGTTAAAAATGTAAAATCGCGTACTACAGCCAAAGTTTCTGTCCTGCACCGTACAAACCAACAAGCATTGTAAACAACCTAAAGGCAAACCTTGGCACATTATTTTTATAATACAATGGAATTATACAAGGGGATAATTATTTTTGTTGAAAAGTTTCTGTAATCAAGATTCACAAAGCTTCCGTGAGCATGAACAAAGTCCAAGGCTAGCTCCCACTTCAACAATGCTTGTCTTTCTCACTTTCACTTTCCTTTTTGAAAAGTTTTTAGGTTCCCCTCTTTATTTTTGTTGTATTTAAACTATATGAAAGCACTCAACAGAAATAAATGACTCTCTAAAACTTCCGGGTTGTCTCCCTGGCAGCACTTTCTTTAAAGCCATTAAGCTAGGCATTTAGTGCTCAAGTAATGGATCCACCCGGATCCCAAGGTATGTCAAAGCCAATTTTAATTAACAATGATTTGTAATTTAGTAGTGAGCACAAAGTAACATATATCATGGAACAATGAAGTCTAACTCTCTTCCTATGCATCGGCATGTCGTAAAAGAACAATTCATGCACACCAAGTAAAGTCCAATGCATAGTATAAGCAGTTTCTTGCAATTCTATCGTGTTGGAAACATAGAGAGGTGGAGACATAGTTCCTCTCTCATAATAATTGCAAGTAGGAGCAGCAAGCACATGCATATTATATTCATCAAAATCATCATGTGCAATGGTAAAAGTAAACCCATTAATATAATCCTTAATAAGCACAAACTTCTCCGATATAGTGTAGTTTGGAGAATTCAAAAAGATAATAGGACTATCATGCGTGGGTGCAATAGCAACAATTTCATTCATAACATAAGGAACTATAGCAAGTTCATCTCCATAAGCATAATTCATATTGGCATCTTGGCCACAAGCATAGCAAGTATCATCAAAAAGGGATATTTCAAGAGAATCAATGGGATCATAGCAATCATCATAGCAATCATCCTTCGGTAAGCACAAAGGGGAATTAAACAATGTATGAGTTGAAGAGTTACTCTCATTGGAAGGTGGGCACGGGTGATCAATCCGCTCTTCCTCCTTTTGTTCTTCGCTCTTCTCATCATCTTTTTCATCCAATGAGCTCACAGTTTCATCAATTTCTTCTTCCATAGCTTCCTGCAAAATATTAATCTCTTCTTGGACAGCGTTAACTTTCTTCATAAAAGTATTAATATAGTAATTGTATTCATAATTTTCATAGCAATATCCAAGTATAGCAAGATTTTCCGGCCTATAACCATCATCATCAAAAGCTTCATACTTTTCAAACAAAGCTTCAATTTCATAAGCAGCCTTAAAAGCAACAAATTCTTCTATTTGTTCCACATCATAGTAATCATATATACCATTAGCATAAGAAGCTAAGGTTTCATTATCATTATATTTGCATGAAAATGGAAGGTGTGGAGCCTTCATCCTAGAGTAACAAGTAGTATCATATCTCAAGCAGAGATTCCAGGCATACCAACGCAACATAATAAATTGATCCCATAATAGTTTCCCTTTTTGTGTCGAGCGATAATCCCTAAAGTATTCACGTTGATCCAACGTGTCTCCCATTATAAAGTTGAATGGGGTTTTCTCAGGATTATCAAAGTAGTACATAATATCTCTCACATAATGAGAATCGGGGGTTTTAGGAGTTACCCCATCTACATGAGTAGCAAGTACCTCTAATTTTTTTGGTATTTTGCGTTCCATATCCATAACTAAAGATAGAGAACAACTTAGAACAGCAAATAAAAATTACTTAGTGATAAAGCAAACAAGCACACACGAGAATATTCACCCCACGCTATTGCTCCCCGGCAACGGCACCAGAAAAGAGCTTGATGTCTACTACACAACCTTATTCTTGTCGACGTTGTTGGGCCTGCAAGTGCACAGGTTTGTAGGACAGTAGCAAATTTCCCTCAAGTGGATGACCTAAGGTTTATCAATCCGTAGGAGGCATAGGATGAAGATGGTCTCTCTCAAACAACCCTGCAACCAAATAATAAAAAGTCTCTTGTGTCCCCAACACACCCAATACAATGGTAAATTGTATAGGTGCACTAGTTCGGCGAAGAGATGGTGATACCAGTGCAAAATAGATAGTAGATATAGGTTTTTGTAATCTGAAATAATAAAAACAGCAAGGTAGCGAGCGTTAAAAGTGAGCGTAAACGGTATTGCAATGATAGGAAACAAGGCCTAGGGTTCATACTTTCACTAGTGCAAGTTCTCTCAACAATAATAACATAGATAGAACATATGACAAGCCCTCAACATGCAACAAAGAGTCACTCGAAAGCCACTAATAGCAGAGAACAAACGTAGAGATTATGGTCGGATACGAAACCACCACAAAGCTATTCTTTCGGATCGATCTATAAAAGAGTTCGTACTAGAATAACACCTTAAGATACAAATCAACCAAAACCCTAATGTCACCTAGATACTCCATTGTCACCTCAAGTATCCGTGGGCATGATTATACGATATGCATCAAACAATCTCAGATTCATCCAACCAACATAAAAGTACTTCAAAGAGTGCCCCAAAGTTTCTACCGGAGAGTCAAGAACGTGTGCCAACCCCTATGCATAGGTTGCCAAGTGTCACGAAACCCGCAAGTTGATCACCAAAACATACATCAAGTGGATCAATAGAATAACCCATTGTCACCACGGTTATCCCACGCAAGACATACATCAAGTGTTCATAAAAGACTCAATCTGATAAGAAAACTTCAAAGGGGAAACTCAATTCATCACAAGAGAGTAGAGGCGGAGAAACATCATAAGATCCAACTACAATAGCAAAGCTCGGGATACATCAAGATCGTGCCATAGATGGAACACAAGAGAGAACACGACAGAGAGAGATCAAACACATAGCTACTGGTACATACCCTCAGCCCCGAGGGTGAACTACTCCCTCCTCGTCATGGATAGCACCGAGATGATGAAGATGGCCTCCGGTGATGGGATCCCCCTTCGGCAGGGTGCCGGAACAGGGTCCTGATTGGTTTTTGGTGGCTACCGAGGCTTGCAGCGGCGGAACTCCCGATCTATCTTCTGTTCTGGAAGTTTTAGGGTACGTAGGTATATATGGGTGAAAGGGGTACGTCGGTGGACCTCCAGGGGGCTCACGAGGTAGGGGGCGCGCCCAGGGGGGAGGGGTGCGCCCCCACCCTCGTGGGCAGCCCGGGAATCCCCTGACGTGCACTCCAAGCCCAACAGATTGTTTTCCTTCCAAAATTAACTTCTCCAGTTGATTTCGTTCCGTTTTGACTCCGTCTGATATTCCTTTTCCTCGAAACACTGAAATAGGCATAAAACAGCAAATCTGGGCTGGGCGTCCGGTTAATAGGTTAGTCCCAAAAATAATATAAAAGTGGATAATAAAGCCCAATATTGCCTAAAACAGTAGATAAAGTAGCATGGAGCAATCAAAAATTATAGATACGTTGGAGACGTATTAATACGTCTCCGTCGTATCTACTTTTCCAAACACTTTTGCCATCATTTTGGACTCTACCTTGCATGATTTGAATGGAACTAACCCGGACTGATGTTGTTTTCAACAGAACTGCCATGGTGTTATTTTTGTGCTGAAATAAAAGTTCTTGGAATGACCTGAAAATCCACGGAGCAACTTTTCAGAATTAATAAAAAATACTGGCGAAAGAATTAGTGTCAGGGCCCCACACCCTGTCCACGAGGGTGGGGGCGCGCCCCCTCCCCTAGGGCGCGCCCCCTGCCTCGTGGTCCCCCTGGACATCCACTAACCTCAACTCCACCTCCATACATTGGCTTTCGCGGAGAAAAAAATCAGAGAGAAAGTTTCATCGCGTTTTACGATACGAAGCCGCCGCCAAGCCCTAATCTCTCTCGGGAGGGCTGTTCTGGAGTCCGTTCGGGGCTCCAGAGAGGGGGATTCATCGTGATCGTCATCATGAACCGTCCTTCATCACCAATTTCATGATGCTCACCGCCGTGCGTCAGTAATTCCATCGTAGGCTTGCTGGACGGTGATGGGTTGGATGAGATTTACCATGTAATCAAGTTAGTTTTGTTAGGGTTTGATCCCTAGTATCCACTATGTTCTAGGATTGATGTTGCTATGATTTTGCTATGCTTAATGCTTCTCACTAGGGCCCGAGTGCCATGATTTCAGATATGAACCTATTATATTTTCATGAATATATGTGAGTTCTTGATCCTATCTTGCAAGTCTATAGTCACCTATTATGTGTTATGATCCGACAACCCCGAAGTGACGATAATCGGGATACTTCTCAGTGATGACCATAGTTTAAGGAGTTCATGTATTCACTATGTGTTAATGCTTTGGTCCCGTACTCTATTAAAAGGAGGCCTTAATATCCCTTAGTTTCCATTAGGACCCCGCTGCCACGGGAGGGTAGGACAAAAGATGTCATGCAAGTTCTTTTCCATAAGCACGTATGACTATATTCGGAATACATGCCTACATTACATTGATGAACTGGAGCTAGTTCTGTGTCACCCTATGTTATAACTATTACATGAGGAATCGCATCCGACATGATTATCCATCACTGATCCAATGCGTACAAGCTTTTCACATATTGTGCCTTGCTTATTTACTTTACCGTTGCTACTGTTACAATTGCTACAAAACTGCTATCATTACTTTTGCTACCGTTATCGTTACTTCCATACTACTTTGCTACTAAATACTTTGCTGCAGATACTAATTTATCCAAGTGTGGTTGAATTGACAACTCAACTGCTAATACTTGAGAATGTTCTTTGGCTCCCCTTGTGTCGAATCAATAAATTTGGGCTGAATACTCTACCCTTGAAAACTGTTGCGATCCCCTATACTTGTGGGTTATCAGGGTGGACCCAGTGCTAGGCCCTGGTGGTTCTGGTGGCTCCGTCGCCTCCTCTGATGCTTTGGTGCCAGCTCCGCCGCAAGGGCAGGCCAGGCCCCTTGCTGGCTGGAGTGGTGTGCTGTTAGCTGCCAAGGAACTGGTGGCCCCATCTAGCTACCTTGGGCAGGTCGAAAAGGATGCCCCTGTTGACAACCTAAGTGGACGTGACTAGCGCTTTTGTAGGACCGGAGCGCTTTTAATCGTGCCAGAACCAGATAAAATGGGGAAGACCTGACTGTGCCCCCACCTTTGGAGAGCTACGCATCCTGCGGTTTCACAAAGGGCCAATCGGTGGGAAAGGAAGCCTGGTGGGATAAGGTTGATGCCTAGCGGGATAAGGTTGATTCACCAGCAGTTGTGGCTTTACCACGATGGAAGGCTCTAGCTCTGAGCCGGGTGGGCCTCCTGACATACGGCAGCCCGCCTCGGGATCGACCAGGACAAAACCTATGCCCGGGGTGCGCAAGTATGGAGGGATCACGAGACGCGGACATGGTCATGGTGGGGTCCATTGAACTCCCCCTTCCTGAGGTCTAGGCGGACCACAACATGAGCGCCCACCTACTCTCTCATGACCAGTTGCCCGAGGACTACTCACCCGTGGGCTTAGATGCAGATTTTTCACTACTAGGAAAATGGCTATAGATAGGACTGATTCTAATGGCGCACCAGGTAGACAGTGCGCCACTACTATATACTAATGGCGCACTGGCTTCAGGGTGCGCCATTAGTGTGGAAGACACTAATGGCGCACCAGTCTCACGGTGCGCCACTACTATTAATTTTTTTCCCATTTTTCCATACAAACTAATGGCGCATGATGACAAAGTGCGCCATTACTAGTTAGAACTAGTAATGGCGCACGGCCAAGACAGTGCGCCATTAGTATATTTTTTTTACTTTTTTGCAAACCTACTAATGGCGCACGGTATCACAGTGCGCCATTAGTAGTTTAAACTACTAATGGCGCACTGTGATACCGTGCGCCATTAGTATACATATGTTTTTTTACTTTTCTGCAAAAAGTACTAATGGCGCACCACCTGCAGGTGCGCCATTAGTAACCAGGGTTACTAATGGCGCATTATGTGGTGGTGCGCCATTAGTAACCTGGGACCAACAAGATATTTTGGACAGCCCACCTACCCACTCACTTTCCCCACTTCATTCTCTCCACCTCCTCCTCCAAGCTTGTCTCGGCTGCCTCCTCCTCCTCACCTCATTTCCACCATAAATTCATCAAAATTAAGTGGTGAAATTACCTTTTTTGATAGGTAAGTAAGGAGAAAGCTATCTTCATGATGTAGATCTACTTTTTTTCTCCCTAGCTCGCTCCAACAACGTGCACATGCACTTTTTGTGGCCTAGCTAGATCTATGTATGTTTGTGGTGTTGCATGTGTTTGTGGTGTTGCATATATGTTTGTGTTTGAAGGTACCGGTATTTGAAATGCGATAGTTGCCAATATTTTGCCGGAATGTTTTGATTCATTTCCGTTTCGGCGAGAATTTTGGCACTATGCATTCTTTTTGGTCCTATTTTTAGGGAAGGTCATACCAAATTTTTTCTTGGTTCTAAAATATCGTTTTGCTCTACCCCGTAGGCGACCATGGTCCGCACGATGACTGAAGGCATCATGAATAGGTTTTTGAGCTCCGCGAAGGCCGAGATGCTTCAAAAGAACGAGACAGAGATAAGATGTCCGTGTCGAAGATGCAAGCTGAAGAGCCTTATTGCGGACCCGTATTCCGGGCAGGTGCGGGACCACCTGGTCTTGCATGGTTTCATGGATGGCTATCGGTGGCAAGGTGATGAAGATGACTATGAAGTCGTCCATCGGGGCCGGGCAAGAAATGAGGAAGGGCAACAAGACAAGTACCACCGCGTCGAGGGCGGGCGAGAAGACGAAGAATCTCCAGGACATGATAACGACGGTGATGCTGTACATAGTCATCATGTAGAAGATGTCATAAATGATGATGGGGAAGATCAAGACGAAGGGCATGATCATGAAGATGAAGATGCCGGAGCAGACGACGATGGAGGCTGGGTGCAGGACCCTCATATTCAAGAGCTGCTTCTCAAGCAGATGGATAATGCAAGAGCTGCCGCCCGAGAGAAAGCCAAGCTGGATCAACTGGAGATAGATGCGGTTACTCCATTGTATGAAGGATGCAGGCCCGAGGATACCCGCCTGAAAGTAACGCTCATGGCTCTGGAGATGAAGGTAAAACACAAAATGACCGACGCATGCTTCGACAAGAACATGTCATTCTGGCACGAACGTCTTCCCAAGGGGAAAAAATGCCCGACCAGTTTTGAGGAGGCGAAGAAAATCGTGTGTCCTCTGAATTTACCGCACGTGAAATACCATGTGTGCATGAACAATTGTATCATTTATCGGGACGAGCACACGGAGTCTACCATATGTCCGGTGTGCAGCGTCACTCGATACAAGAAGAGGAAGAAAGCTCCTCGAAAATCGGTGTGGTACTTTCCGATCACTCCTCGTCTGCAGCGGTATTTCGTGGACCCTAAGGTAGCAAAGCTCCTGCGTTGGCACGCGGATAGGGAGGAGAAGAAGCGGGAAGATGACGGAAATGATCCGGAGATAAATAAAAAAGACAAGATGCTGAGTCACCCTAAGGATGCGAGCCAGTGGCAAGCGTTGAACTTCAAATACCTAGAATTTGGGAAGGATCCAAGGAACATCATGCTGGGCGCGAGCACCGATGGATTCAACCCGTTTGGCAGCCAGAGAAGCACACATAGCACCTGGCATGTGTTTGTGTGGATGTACAACCTTCCCCCTGGTTGTGCATGAAGAGGAAGTACATTCACATGAGTATGCTAATTGAAGGGCCGAAACAACCAGGGAACGACATCAATCTGTATCTGGGGCTGCTGAAGGAGGAGCTAGACACGCTGTGGAAAACGCCAGCCAATACGTGGGACGCCGCAGAGAGAGAATATTTCCCTATGAGAGCCGCACTGCTCACGACGGTGCACGACTATCTCGGTTACGGATATCTCGCAGGGCAGGTAGTCCACGGATTTTCTGGATGCGTAAGGTGCATGGATGACACAACATATCGCCGGCTAGATAGAGATCCCGGGTCTTCAAAAACCGTGTTCATGGGACATCGAAGGTGGCTTCGCGACGATGACCCATGGAGGAAACGCAAGGATCTGTTCGATGGTGAAACTGGACCCCGAAAACGCCTGTGTACGAGGAGCGGCGAGGAAATAGATGAGCTGTTGAAAAATTGGAAAGACTGCCCACTGCCGGGAAAGAAGCAAAAGGCGCCAGAGCCGGGAAAGAAGCGAAAGGCGCCAGAGCCGCTGCTGAAGGTATGGAAAACGAGGTCTGTTTTCTGGGACTTGCCGTACTGGAAGATCCACCGTCTGCCTCACAGCCTTGATGTCATGCATATCACGAAGAACGTGTGCGAGAGTCTGCTTGGTACCCTGCTCAACATGCCAGAGAGGACCAAAGATGGGCCGAAAGCAAGGGCAGACTTGAAATCAATGGGCATCAGGCAGGAGCTTCACGCTAATGATGATGATGATGATGATGATGATGATGAGGCGAAGCAGGACACAGAAAGTCGTCGCAAAGGCAAAAAGGCCAAGAAGACCGGAAATGACTACCCTCCCGCGTGCTTCACTCTAAGTCAGGAGGAGATCGAGCAGTTTTTCACCTGCCTCCCCGTGTTGGCGCACCGAGAGCTGGTGCGCCATTAGAATAGTCGTACTTATGGCGCACGAGATGGTGGTGCGCCATTAGAAAGTTTCCCCCCACACTAAATCCCCAATCTCTCTAATCTCTCCTGCTGCCCCCCGTGTTCATCGTCCCCCTCGCCGCCCCCCTTGCCTCCTTCGCCATCCCCGAGCCGAGCGCCGCCTCCCTCGCCGCCTCCCTCGCCGTCCCCGAGCCGAGCACCGTCC
>NC_057801.1:174885830-174908647 GCF_018294505.1 Triticum aestivum | reverse complement strand
GCCCTCGCCGTCCCCATCCCCCCGCGACCCCGCCTGCGTCAACCTCCCTCCCGAGCGTGACAGCTAGGGTTCCTAGCCGCCGCCACCGCTGCCGGCCCGCCACCGCGGCACGCCCAGCCGGCCGAACCCTCTGTTGCCCCGCCTCCACCGCCTCCTCCTCGACACGCCGCCTCCTCGACGCGCCACCTCCTCGACGCGCCGCCTCCTTGATGCGCCACCGCTCGCTGCCTCCTCGACACCGGCGTCCTCCTACGGCAGCCTGCCGTTATCCCACAGGTGATTCCTCAACTCATGAATCTAGCCAACTAGATTGCCATGTTTCCCCCAAAAAAAGGGTTCAGTGTTCTTCGGTGTTCTTGCAACAATTAACTGAAAATGTTTAGTGTTCCAATACTGTAGAGAAACTATAGTGCCTGTTATTCAGTTATGACTCCTTCACTAAAACTGTAGTGTTTGCTAAAACTGAGATGTAAACTAAAGGAGTTCGTGATTTTCAGAAGTTGTAGCATACTCCAACAAGTGATAAATGCACTCAAAAGTTCACTAAGAAAATGCAGATGCTTCTCACTTGTTACTGAAAGTTTTCTGGAGTGATAAATGCATGCAAAAGAAGTTTAGTTAACTGTTACTGTTGCTGTATGAATTCGAACCAGGTCAATTTGCAGAGTATAAGGATAGCGTAGAAGACAAGTAGCATAATAGCATAGAACACAACCAGGTCAGCCAGACCAATGGTCAGCCATACCAATGGGAATAGACAGAATTAAGTAACCAACTCCAGGAACTAGAGTAGCATATCCAGTTTTGTATACCAGCAGGTCAATGGCATTCTGTTGTAAGTAAGCTAAGATAAAAAAGTGTTTACTTTAAGTAATTATTTACAACAAGCATTGTGTAGGAAAATGTCATGCAGGCTGTAACTTGAACTTGAAGAACTCCTTAGATAGTATTTTAGTCTCCTTATACAAAACAAGCTGAAGTTTGAAACCTATTTCTCCTAAGCAGACACAGAAAAATTGCAGATAAGTAGACACTAAAAATTGCAGCCATGTCAAAGTGTCATTTCATTTGGGAGCAGTAACTATAAGAAAAGGAAGTGAGTTGAATTGCAAAAAAAATGGAAGGTGAAATGAAAAGAACATTGCTCTATGTGAAAACTGTTTGTGCAATCTACAAATGTGAAAAATTGTATGTGCTGTCATAGGTGTTGTGCTGTCAAAACTATATGTGCAATCTCCAGAACAATTATGCTTATGTGAAAACTGTATGTGCAATCTACAAATGTATCATCATAATGTAGGTGTTGTGTTCTGTGATTCTTCATGCTGAGAACTTCAGCTTTTTCAACTTGCTGGACTATATGTTCATTGGTACTACTTGTGATGCTGCTGCTGTACTACTTGGGAATTTTGTCAACTTGATTAACTTCCGTTCCGGCCCTTGAGTTTGCCAGAATGTTGATTAACTTCCATTCCGGCAAATTCGGGTACTCCATATGTCCTATTTTCAGCAAAGGTCATGCTGAAATTTTCCGTGAATTTTAGCATGACTTTGCTAAAAATAGGACATATGGGGTACTTGCGACTAATGCATGGGCCGGGGTATCTTAGTACTTAATTAAGTAGGATCAACTGCCCCTTTATTCTTCCTGCATTAAACCATAGGTGGCAATAGAGCCAAGTGATTAGGCCCAACTTAGAATTCTCCTTAGCATCGATAAACCCTAGATGATAAACCCAACATAGGTGGCAATAGAGCCAAGTGATTAGTGCCAAGTGATTAGGCCCAACCTAGGGTGCCTTGGCATCGATAAACCCTAAATGATGAAAACTTAACTTGGCTGCCCCGGATGCCTCGGTGTTGATGAGAACCTAAATGATGTACGCTTAGGCTTTTAGGGTGCCTCGGCATCGACAAACCCTAAATGATGAAAGCTTAGGCTTTTAGGGTGCCTCGGTGTCGACAAACCCTAAATGATGAGACCATGATCTTGTTCCTTGACAATAACCAACTTTTTGACCAAACTTTTTTCCTATTTAGAGCGAAACATGGCCCACAACAATGAGGCCGGTGGTTCGGGCGGCAAGCAATTCTGGGAGCTGTCCCAGGAGATGGAGGAACAACATCACCGCTATGAGGACGCCGCGGAAGACACCGATCCTGATTACACAACCCCTAGTGGCGTCGGGGATGACACCACTGATGGTGCCGCCGAGGATGCCACCACTGATGATGGCGGCGCACACACAGATGGCAGCCAATCGAAGAAGCAAAGGAAGGACCGGCGTCCGAATGCGCTCCGCACCGTCAAGGAGGAATTCACTCAAGTGGACTCCGACGGGAATCCAACGGAGCCCAAACATATAGTCAAGGGGTACTCGGTTCAGCTCGGGTGCATTCTCTGGAGCACCGTCTCGATCAACACCGAGAACCTTAGGCATAAGGACCGAGGGAATTTGCGCAACCTCCTCTTCACGAAGCTGCACGAACAATACAAGTTCCTCGCCGAATTTGAAAACACACGCCTCTCAGGGACTAAAGTGAACAGTGTCGCCCTCACGAAGATGAGCACGGCCCTGTCTACTTGGAGAAGCGCGGTGAAGAAAATGATTGATAAAGGTGATAGCTATGAGAAGATCAAGGCGAAATATCCTTTGATGAGCGAAGATGAGTACAAGGAGTTCGAGATCAAGTGCTCGAGCAGTGCAACCTCTGAATCAAGTCAGTGGGGGAAAGAAATGCAGGAGTTGAACTTAGGGGAACACAAACTCGGTCCCGGCGGTTATAGAGTGGCGGAGCCTATATGGGACAAGGAGGACGCGGAGCGTGCCGAGCAAGGCCTACCGCCCTGCTTCGAGAAATACAACGGTAACAAGCAGACCAGGAACTATGTCAGGGCCCAGTACAAGGAGGACCCGATAACAAAGGAGCTTACCACGGATCCGAAGACCAGGGCGCTTGAGCTTGTTCTGGTAAGGAATACACCCCCGCGTAATTAGCTCCATATGGTTGCACTCTAATTAATCCCCAATATTTCTAAATGGTTCCGGTTCCTTTCGCAGGACACTGAAAGCAGTAGCGCGGGGTCGTCTCAGAGCTCCCCTTTCGACACCCCTTTAAATAGGGCGTTGAACATAATGAAAAACAAGGATAAGCTCACTAAGCCGACGTCAGCTAGTCGTGTGGACGGCAAAGGCTTGTCCACAAAATGGGGGTCATACTATACCGCTGGTGTGCGGAAGGAGAAAAAGGCCAGCTCGGAAAGCCAGACGCGCGAGGTTGAAGCACTCAAGGCACAAGTGGTGCGGATTCCGGAGCTTGTCCAAGAGCAAGTGGAACAACAGCTGGGAACGAAGCTCAACGCCATGGTGCCTACGTTGATTCATGGGCTGACGACATGGATTGCGGGCGGCGCAGGCGGCGCCATTGGTGTCTCCGGCGGCGCCATTGGTGTCTCCGGCGGCGGCGCCATTGGTGTCTCGGGCGGAGGCGGTATTCGTGTCTCCGGCGCCGGTATGGGCATTGGAGCTTAATGCACCCGGGTGTACGCCGGCCGGCACCTCGCCAGCAAGCGCCCCCTCCGTCAGTTGCACGCCCGCCATTGGCGGTGCCTCGACATTAGCCGAGCTCGACGGCATCATGGTAACTAAGCCTCTCGGCCGATGACTTCATCTCCTTGCCTTTGACTGGGCATCCCTGACGCCCTGTACATGTTTTCGCAGGGCACCGCCGACGTTCCTTGCACTCTTCTGCACTTCGTGGGCGCCGAGTTGGTCGATGTCGCCAAGGGCAGAATCGTTCAACCGGGCAACCGCATGTTCCACGGTAATCCGATGCCACCCATAGTGTATAGGGTTGAAGTGGTTCGGGTGCTGCCAAGCTGCGACGAGCTGTTACCTCCGGTTCGACCCACTGGGGCCGACTAAGAAGATGAGATGACCCTCAACGCCTGCGTAAACTAGTCGCTGCTTTGGCCGAAGAGCCAGATTCGTTTGGGGGCGGGGGACACCACCCCACAGACAAGACCGCTAGTCGTGCCAGCGCCAAGCCATGGCAAGAATGCCGCAACGCTACCGGACCTGCCAGACATCCCTATGTCGGACATCCCTATGGCACAGGATCCGGACAGCCCTATGGCACAGGATCCGGACGACAATGACAACGATGACGGTACATTTACCAAAGTCAATAAGTACTTTGCCGAACATGGGTACGCTGACGAGTTCTGCGGGCCTCTTTCTCAAGAACCCAACCAAGACGACCGCAATCTAGCTGGTACGGCGGAGAAATCCAATTGCAATAGGCGTCGACTGGCATTCAGTTCTCAGGAGACGCCTCCAGCTCCCGCCTTCATCGAGCCTCAGATAGCTAAGGTGCGAAATATTATCAGCCCCAACACGCTCAAGAAGGCGGTCTGTGAGCAGAACTCGGTCCCATTACAGGAGATCAAGAAGAAGGGACGGAAACGAAAGACTAACAAGGGCACCGGTGCGAGCCAGCCGGCACCGAGTACGATCCGTGCTCAGGACGGGCCACCTTCACCTAAGGATATCTCGAGGAGGGTGCATGTGGTGGGTAGGGCGATGCTACCGCCAAATATGTTGAATGCTGCAACCGGTGCTATGCGGAGTCTGCACGACAGTGCTCTTTCTTTGGAGAAGCGGCATCTCAGAGAGAAGGATGTGGCATACCCGGTTTTCGTGGCCAAGGTGCCAGAGGGCAAGGGCTTTGCGGATGGCGACATCGGGGGTACAATTGTCCTGCGGTTTGATGACATCTTTGCTATGTTTAACCTTCATCCGCTGCACTACACCTTCGTTCGGTTGTTTTCGCTGAGTATGGAGATGTGGATCATTAGAGACAAGACCCCGGACATCGTGATAGTTGACCCCTTCTACATGCGTGCCAAGCACTTGAGCAGTGTTGGGGACCGCCAAGTTGCGAGTTCACACCTCGAAGGCGTCATTCTGGCAAACCCAGATAAGGATAACTTCCTTGTGGCTTACTTTCCCGAGTAAGTCATCCCTTAACCGCCCCGTAACATATGATTTCTTAGATTTTGATTGTTCTTTTTTTTCTAACATTCCGTGTTCTGTGCAGTGACACACATTGCACACTCATCCTCTTAAGCCCGAAATATTCCATGGCCACGTATTTCGACCCGAACCGTAACTCCAAGATAGACTACACAAATGTCAAGAAAGTTCTTGATGATGTTCTCCCCGGCTACACCAAATCTGGAGGCACCTTCACCAGGACTGTTTGTAAGTACGGCAAGCACATGTTCTCACACAATACGAAGTTCTGCTGCGTCAAGCAGCCGTCTGGCGGTCAGAAGGATGCCTACTACGCCCTCCATCACATGCGGGCGATCGTAAGGGACCATCATCAACTTCTGCTACCAGATAATCTCAAAGATTGGGCCGCGAACTTGTCGGCAATCCAGGACGCGAACCTCAGACAAGAATTCTTTCACATCCAGTCGGACTTTGCAGACATCATCCATCAAGATGTCCTTCATACGTCGGGGCAGTTCTTCCTCAGATATCAACCGTCCAACAATGAGATAGATGGAATGCTACAAATGCAGGGTGACAACGACCACGATTTCATGACCATCACGACAGACGGCGGCTTCATCCACGCTCCTGTCCGATGAGTCGAGTCGAAAGTAGTGATGTGTAGTTCTGAAACATTGATTGGCTCATGTTGTAATTAAACTTTAATGAATTTGTATGTCTCTTTGGTTTGGACACTCGTTCAACTTAAATGTAATCGATGCTATTTATTAGTAGAACCATGAATCATGCTATTAATGTCTTGCTTTTCTCTTCCGATCCTTTTGTTGCATACTTACATATTGCTTATGTATTGTCTGTTGTTTGGCTTGAGCATAGAGATGCCGTCGTATGTCGTGTACAAGGGTAAGGTTCCCGGAGTCTACGACGACTGGGAGGAGTGTTGGAGACAGGTTCACCGTTTCAGCGGTAACAGTTACAAAGGGTACACCACTAGGGCGGAGGCCGAATCTAGATACGCCCGCTATCTAGCGGGAGAGAGGAGGGAGCGTTGGAGGAACCGGATGAAGACCAGTTTGATCGCGATGATGCTCATCGTGATGACCACAACTCTCTTCTATGTGATGGTAGTTTAGATGGTCGATATCGACTTGTAATGTGAAGACAAACTAGCTACTCGCGGTCTCGAGACTTGTAATGTTCTATCTTTGTTCGGTCTTTTGAATTCAGAGACTAATATGATGATTTGTATTCGGAGACTAATCTTCTATTGTATTCGATGAATCTGCTGTTGCTGTGTGGTGTTGTCTAAATTCTGTTCAATAATATATTTTGTAACCTGTGAAAATATCAGAAAAGAAAAAAAAATCCCTAATATTCATACTAGTGGCGCACCACGCAAGACACTAATGGCGCACTGTGATAATCACACTAATAGCGCATCAGCCACTGGTGCGCCATTAGTATGCCAAAGCACATGGGTACATATGGCCCCCTGGAAAGAATTCTAATGGCGCACTACGTGGTGCGCCATTAGAACACCAGATACTAATGGTGCACCAGTGGTGCGCCATTAGAATTTAATTCTAATGGCGTGATGCTAGTGGCGCACCAGTAGTGCGCCATTAGAAGGAAAAACTGGTGCACCACTAGCATGCCTTTTCCTAGTAGTGTTTTATCTTCATGCTTGTTGGCATGCACAGACAATAATGTGGAACCTGTGGCCCCGCCGAATCACACCAGTAATGATCTCCTGATGATCACCATGTAGGAGCACTCCCTGGAAGCCACTTCCCTGGTTCAAATCATGCAAACCCATGCACGCCATGCACAGGGTGCAGCAACTTGAAAGTTCTTTGCAGAGAGCTAACTAAGGCCATTTCCCTGATCCTTTCTAGGCTGCCAACAAAGGACCCGACTGCAACTAAGAGGAGGCCACGCAGCAAGAGGCAGCCAATCTCAAACCTGAGGCGAAGTGTGAGGATTGCACGAGGCGTTGGGCGTGGTACAAGTGCTTCCAAGCAACAAAACATTCTAATCTGGAAGTTATGCCTACCAAACGAGGGGGAGCGAATCAGCGATGAGGCACTCCAAGCCTACATGAGGCTGCTTTATCGGCCGCTGGCGGAGACACACATCAAGGCCATTCTTGCCCTTTTTGGGTGGGAAGCCTCCATCTTGCCCTTGGCTATGGGCGACGGCATGGTGGAAGACCGGAACTAGCGGTCGTTCTCTCTTGAGTGGAATTTGGTGGGCATACAAAATGAATGAACAACAACCTCTCAAAACTTTGGTGTGGAATGTGTGTGGGCTCAATTCCCCGGCATGTAGAAACGTTATTTTACAAGTGATCATGGCTACCAAGCCGAGCATAGTCTGCCTCCAAGAGACTAAAATGGAGGTTGTAACCAGAAGTTGTACGACATTTCCTGGGAAGTAACTTTGAATGGTTTTTCTACCTACCCGCGTTGGGTACACATGGTGGGATACTTTTAGCATGGTATACATCGGCGGTGCTGGTCTCCAACCCGCACTACACGGTGAACAAACTCGCGGCCCTGGTGAAAAGCCCAGCGGACCAGCAGTGGTGGATGACGGGCGTTTACGGTCCGCAACTTGATGGACGAAAGCTCTAGTTTCTATAGGAACTAGTTGAGATTAGAGATCTCCATGCTGGACCGTGGATGGTAGGCGGCAATTTCAACCTTCTAGCCAATCCAGAGGAAAAGAACAATGACCTGATCAACAAACAAATGATGGCCAAATTCAGAACGCTGCTAAACTCACTTATGCTCAAGGAACTTTACCTCAATGGGTGACGCCACACTTGGTCCAATGAGCGGATGCGCCCAACCTTAGAGAAGATCGACCACGTCTTTTGCACCACTTCTTGGGAGGAACTACACCCAACTTGCTACCTCACGGCTCTCGGCACGGCAATATCAGACCATTGCCTTCTTCTCCTAGACCTAAATGCGGATCTATGCATGGGTGACAGATTCAAATTTAAATCCTTTTGGCCAAAGGCAAAAGGCTTCTTAGACACAGTGGAGGCTGCATGGGCCTCGGTCCCGAGTACAGGAAACCCTTACGTGCTACTTGATAAAAAACTAAGGGCCACAACAAAAAGCTTGAAAAAATGGAGCGGCCAATGGATTGGGAACGTCAAACTTCAGATTGCAATTGTGCTGGAAGTCATCTCACGCCTGGATGGAGCAATGGACAGTAAGACCCTCTCGCAGCAGGAGGATGAGCTCCATAAGCTCTTGAAGATGATGCTACTTGGGCTTGGTTCACTAGATAGAACCATAGCGAGGCAAAGATCGAGATTGTTACGCCTCAAGGAGGGTGACGCCAATACTAGCTTCTTCCACCAACACGCACGGCACCGCCAACGTCGCAACATGCTCACCACACTTCAACATGAGAATGCAATCGCCAACGGGCAAGATGAGCTTGCTAACTTGGTGGACTCTTACTATCAACACCTCCTTCGCATGGTACCGCCAAGAGATCATACCATTGATTTGGACAAACTCGAGCTACCAACATATGATATGACCCATCTTGAGACACCCTTCTCGGAGGCGGAAATAGAGAAGGTGGTCACGGATATGCCACCGGTCAAGGCACCGGACCCCGATGGATTCACTGGACGCTTCTTCGCCACCTGTTTGGCATATAATTAAGGACGACCTTATGCATGCTTTCGAGGTATTCCATCATGGAGATATGCGTGGACTGTCGGTGATCAATAAAGCCATCATCTCATTGTTACCAAAAATTGATGGGGCCGTGGAAGTGAAACACTTCAGACGGTCAGCCTCATCCACGAAGGTATCAAATTTTTTGACAAAGCATTGGCAAACAAACTTGCGGCTGAGCTACCAAAGCTTGTGGGCACCCATCAATGTGCGTTTGTGAAGGGGAGGTCCATTCATGACAACTTTATGTTAGTCCAAAGCATGGCCTGATGACTGCATGCTCTTCGGGAGCCATCAGTGATGCTCAAACTGGATATTTCAAAGGCATTCGACACCATTCAATGGCCATTCCTTCTAGAGGTCCTCAAGAGAATGGGCTTTGGTACAATGTGGATAGCCTAGATTTGTGTCTTCTTGGCCACATCATCCACGAGAGCAATGGTCAACGGGTACCCTGGCAAGCCAATATTCATCCGGAGGGGCATGAGACAGGGTGCGCCTTTGTCCCCTATGCTCTTCATACTAGCCATGGAACTCCAACACAAGATGGTGGATTTTGCGGTGAGGAGTGGACTGCTTGCACCCCTTGCGTGCGTGGGCTGCCAACAAAGAGTATCCATGTTCGCTAAGGATGTGATGCTATTCATCAAACCAAGGGACCTTGATCTACATGTTTCTGCTACCATCCTACAGATGTTTGGCGAGGCCTTAGGACTCTGTGTCAAGTTGCTAAAGAGTGTCGCTTTTCCGATAAGATGCGACAATGGAGAGGGTTAGCCAACTTCTCGGGTGCCCCTCAGGTACATTCCCGTGCAAATACCTTGGTCTCCCATTAACCATCAGGAAGCAGAGCACTGCCCAGCTCAAAGGCCTTGTGGACCAGTTGGCCAACTGCTTGCCGAAGTGGAAAGCTCCATCTATGTCCAAAAGTGGAAGACTGATACTTGTACAATCAACACTCTGTGCAATCCCAATCCATGAATAGCTCTCGACATCCCTCACAAGACAATTAAGGCAATGGAGAAAATATGCAGAGGTTTCCTTTAGTGTGCAAACACACAAGCAAACGGAGGACAATGCCTAGTAGACTAGGAAAAAGTATGCTCTCCCAAATGGGCAGGTGGATTAGACATTCCGGACCTACGGTGGAGAAATATAGCCATGCAAGCAAGGTGGTTGTGGCTCTAACGAACCGATAGCCAACGATCATGGGCGGAGTTTGACATCCCGGTGCCGCGTGAGGCGATGCAAGTCTTCCAAGCTGCCACAAGGGCGCCCGTAGGCGACGGCAAGACAATCCTCTTCTGGGAGGACAGGTGGTTACATGGAGCACGGGTGCAGGATCTGGCGCCAGGCCTGTATGACAGAATTCACGGTGACTTTAGGAGATCTCGAACAGTCCATCAAGCAATCGTAACAGTCCATCAAGCAATCGTAGAGGGCGCGTGGGCCACGGACATGGGGTCGAAGATGTTGGATACACTGATTCAGGAATACCTAAGCCTATGGGCCATGATACATTAAGTTCAGCTCAGCCAGGATGTCCCGGATTCCATCATCTGGTCTTGGGACAAGATCGGTGCCTTTTCGGCGCGCTCGGCCTATGCGGCAAAGTTTTGGGGACGACAGGTAATACCTAGTGCAGATTTCACTTGGAAGTCAAACGCACCACTTCAGTGCCGCTTCTTCACCTGGCTGGCCCTCCAAAACAGATGTTGGACCTCTGATAGACTAGAGAGGCGCGGACTCAATCACCAGGAGGCCCATCCCTTCTGCGAGCAAGAACAGGAGACCATTGGTCATATCCTCCACAACTGCGTTTTGGCGAGAGAGCTTTGGACCATTGTCTGCTCAGGCCTTGACGAGATTGGATCCCTAACCACCATTCTAGCTTAACGTACTGGTGTGCCAGCAAGAAAAGTATCACGCCTTGCATGAGGGATGTGCGTGCGGTTGTGCAGCCTAGCGACCCGAGTTCAATTCCTAGAATTGACAGGTGATACACAGGGGTTTTCCCATGTTTATTGAGGATCAAGCTTGGCGTGTGGTGGAACCTATCATAAAGAAATATCTTGATACTCATTTAAAAAATTCTGAGGACCATGTTTATCTTGGTACTCATACTAAAATGGCTGTATGCATCCCTGGTTGGTGCAGAGGCCGGGAAGTGAAAATCTCTCCCATTTTTAAGATGTTTCTGGTCCCACGCGCTCGCGCTACCCCCAGGGGGCGGCTCGGGCGAACCCTAGCCGCCGTCGCCCCCAACCCACCCTGACCCACCCTCCCCTGCCGTCGCCGGAGGAAGCCAGCGAGCAAAGCTCATCCAGCGGACGGCGGTGGCGGGCTCGCCCTTCATCCTAGGGGAGGACTCGGGCTGCGCGCGACGGCGACCCTGGGCGTCAAGCGTGGTGGCGGAGATAGGAAGCTGGAGCGGCGGCTCCAGGTCTTTTCGGCGGGGCTGCGCTTCCATGGCTGCCGGGGCAGCATTGTGGTCAGCCATGGCGCGCGGTGGCGGCAGATCTGGGCACCCCCTGCCCAAATTCGTCCTGCTATGGGTGGTGGCGGCCCGTGGTGTCGCTGGCGCTTGGCTGTGCGGCCGGGGTGGTTCTCCACTCCGGTGAGTGGAGGTGGTCGTCGGCGCGGCGGGTGCGTCGGATCTGGGTGTGGCCAGATCTGTGGCCGGCGTTGTCGGGGTCGGCTTGTTCGGCTGCCGGTGCATGCGGGTGGTGGGTTCTAGCGCCAGATCTGGCCGCAGTCATCCAGCCCTGATCAGTGGGCTTCTCTCCTACGGGTTCCTGACGATGCCGGTGCGCGGGTGAAGCTGGTGGAGGAGATCCAAATAGGGGGAAACCCCTTGGTCGGCCCCGGTCGGCCGCGCCGACGCCGCCGCCTAAGGGAGCCGTTTTTCTTCTTGGAGACGTGGGTCTATGTTTGCTCCTTCATTTCCCCCCTCTCTGCCTCTCGGGTGAAAACCCTAACTCCGGTGGGCGGCAGCGGCGTCCTTGACGTCGTGACCTTCCTGAAGGCGTCGCCTTGAGGGCTGAGTGGTGGTGGGCACTGTGTGGGTCCTTGACAGTTGCTGGTGATGGGCACTTCTCCGGGGGAAACCCTAGGATCTGGTGTTCCAGATCGGACGATGGCGGCACTTCGGTGTCGTTTCTCTCTTGGGAGCATCGTTTCCGGAGCAGCGCTGGAAGTCAGAGGCAGGAGGTGGAGCGGCTTCGTCTTGCATGGAGCTTTGGTGGAGATGTCAAGTCATGCCTGACCGACAGGTGCTACGCTTTGTTATGCCTGGTCGGCAGGTGCTACGCACGACAGATCTTCCAAGGACTTCAAGCTGTGTCGGCTGGTGGTACTTGGCAGCATGGCGCTGACGTGTATTGATAACACACTAGTGTAGGGGATCAATTGTAGCCTCTTTCGGTAAGTAAGGGTGTCGAACTCAACGAGGAGCTAAAGGTAGAACAAATATTCCCTCAAGTTCTATCGACCACCAATACAACTCTACGCACGCTTGACGTTCACTTTACCTAGAACAAGTATGAAACTAGAAGGACTTTGTAGGTGTGATAGGATAGGTTTGCAAGATAATAAAGAGCACGTAAATATAAACTAGGGGTTGTTTAGATAAAGGAGCAATAAAGTAAATATAGCGATTGTGGAAAAGTGGTGGTAGGAGTTGCGGAATTGTCCCTAAGCAATTGACTACTTTACTAGACCGATAGCTAGTTTTATGTGGGAGAGGCATAAGCTAACATACTTTCTCTTCTTGGATCATATGCACTTATGATTGTAACTCTAGCAAGCATCCGCAACTACTAAAGATCATTAAGGTAAAACCCAACCATAGCATTAAAGTATCAAGTCCCCTTTATCCCATACGCCATAACCCCCTTACTCGGGTTTATGCTTCTATCACTCAAGCAACCCACTATAAGCAAATCATGAACATATTGCAACACCCTACAGCGGGAATCCCTCACGCTTGCGCGACACGAAGGGCACAATAGGACAACAACATAAGCACAAGCAAATTAAACCAATCATAGCAATTCATCAATCATCGGTAGGATAACGAAAATCTACTCAGACATCATAGGATGGAACACATCATTGGATAATAATATGAAGCATAAAGCACCATGTTCAAGTAGAGGTACAGTGGGTTGCGGGAGAGTGGACCACTGAATATAGATGGGGGAAGGTGATGGAGATGTTGGTGAAGATGGCGGAGGTGTTGGTGTAGATCGCGGTGATGATGATGGCCCCCGGCGGTGTTCCGGCACCACCGGAAGCAAGGGGAAGAGAGCCCCTTCTTCTTCTTCTTCTTCTTCCTTGACCTTCTCCCTAGATGGGAGAAGGGTTTCCTCTCTGTTCCATGGTCTTCATGGCGTGGGAGGGGCGAGATCCCCTCCGAGATTGGATCTGTCTCTCTGTCTCTCCCTGTTTCTGCGTTCTGGGATTCTGCCCTTTCACCGTTTCTTTTATATCCGGAGATCCGTAACTCCGATTGGATTGAAACCTTTGTCCTGATTTTTCTTCGAAATTAGCTTTCTTGCGGCCAAAGAAGCACGTCAACCGCCTTACGGGGTGCCCACGAGGGTCAGGGGCGCTCCCCCTGCCTCGTGGCCCCCTTGGGCACGGTCTCGCGTTTGTTTTTTTTCCAAAAACCATAAATATTCCAAAAAATAATCTCCGTCGGTTTTTATCCCGTTTGGACTCCGTTTGATATTGGATTTCTGCGAAACATAAAACATGCAACAAAAAGGAACTCGCACTGGGTACTGGATCAATATGTTAGTCCCAAAAATAATATAAAAAGGTTGCCAAAAGTATATCAAAGTTGTAGAATGTTGGCATGGAACAATCAAAAATTATAGATACGACGGAGACGTATCATGTATCAGTGGCGACCGCGACATGCTCAGCTGTTTGCGTGCAGGGAGGAGGTGTCGTTGGGCGCCATGGTGGCGTCGACGATAGCTAGACCGAGCAAGGTTGATGCATCAGTACAGTTCTGAAGATGAAGCGGTGGAAATTGGCGGCGGCGGCCTCTGAGAGCACGTTGGACCAGTGTGTGCCCCAGACCCGGCAAGTGGCTAGGTTGGGGTCTCAGGTCTTAGATGTTAGGTTTGGCTGCGATGTCTGTTTGGTTTAGGCCCAGGCTATCTGCGCCCCTTCATCAACTGGATAGGTGTAGCGACAGTTTGTTTCTTAGACGACGGCTTTAGTCTTACTGTTGTATGACTTCATAAGGTCTTGTGAGAATAATTAATAAAATGGCCGTATGCATCACCCAGATGCAGAGGCCGGGGGTCATCCTCCTTCTCTAAAAAAAAAAAGGGACGTGTGTGCATTGCTGTTACTAGTCTTCTGGAAAATCTGGAAGCACGGGAACTCGATTGTGTTTGACGCAAACCGAGCTTCCATGACCAGACTAGTCAGGAGGATAGAGCAGGAAGGCGTAAGCTGGAAGCAGGCGGGCATCTTTAAGGGAGACATGGAGCCACTGTTTCGGGCGCCAAATACGTGGCCCGTTGCGAGAAGTTAGACATGTAATAGGTTATTGACCGTGGAGTTGGCGTGCATGTAATATGTAACATCCAACATGGAGGGGCTTTCTTCTCCTCATCCTTCCTCTAATATATAGTACGCACATTCGTGCGTATTCGAGAAAAGGGAATTGGAATCCTCTGCGGATACAGCAGCAATGATGGTATGGGAGGAAACCAGCTTGCATGCAGATGCAACGCAGGAGAATCAAATCGTCAGTGATAGGGAACGCCTACGAAACTGATCGATCACTTCGAGGAAGAAGTGATGGGAAAAGGAAAAGTACCACAGCTGCCGCTTATCCGCACAGTGGGAAATACGAGTGTACAAACAAGGAAAGTTACGCAGCGGCGAATAGCGAACTGGCAGGTGCACTGCAGTCTCCCGCTGCAGCAAGCGATATGCAAAGGGAACCGGACCGATCGCTTTGAAGTTTGCGAGCATGAGCTGCGACCACCACCCTCTGAGGAAACAAATCCCTCAACCAGATCCACGTCGCAGTCTGCACACGTTCGTCGTTCCTCCAACGCTCAGACGTATCCCCCTCCACTTCTTGGTTTTTCTAGAGACACGGCTATATCCTACGGTTCTTCCATGCCCATATTTTTATGCTTCATGTTTCAGTGAGAGCTCGAGTATCACCCTTCAGCATCGGAGCTTGTAGTTTCTCTTCCTCGCTCTTGAACAAAGTCAGGAGATCGTTATTTTAAGTCGCCGTGAAACTGAGTGGCTATGGTCGATGGTTAAGCAAGTCATAGATGAAAGGGTGCTCATCAGTTTGTGTTTTCTTGTGCAAATATCAGAAAACAAATGAATGAATTTGCCTACTCGATTTTGTTGTTTTTCAGACAACGGAGGAAATAACTGTTTCTAAGTTTCTCTAAGAACCATCTGATCAGAATACCAATACGACTACGGTTAGAATATCTTGATCGTATGGCTATTTACGTCAACCAAGATTTCTTCTTCTGAATCGACTGACATATAGTCGTTCTCTTTCATATATAACATACAACTAAGTACTACTACCCCGCAAAAAAAACACTAAGTACCACCTCTGTTCATAAATGTTTAAATTGCCAAAACGTCTCACATTTATGAACATAGGGAGTATCTTTGAATGATTGTCACGCAGATGCATACGCAAGTTGCGTATGGGCACAATCCATGACTGTTTTACTTCTCCCTATACTCCTATAATACAAGATATCATGTAGCAACAATATCTTGTTCACATATAGTTCGCTTTCCTCTTCAAGGCAATATATATGATTGAAGATAGGATCCTAATCCTATCGTAAGGCTTTGCGAGGGCATATAGACCTGCTAAAGTTTGGTATTCCAAGATCCTACGAAAATCGCCTCCATGCATATTCAGCACACACACAGAGTCGGAGGTTAGCTAGTCCTACTACCACAAGATTCCTCAGCAGCACATAGTTGTGGTAACATCGTAGCACTACCTCTTATTTCCGCACCAACAAATCACGATGTACCCTCAATACCGGACGCAATAAGCAGGACACATCGGAGAAGACTCACCGGGAGCGCCATATGCAGAACACACCGGTATGGTCTTTTAAGACCATAAACCCACATGACCGGAGGGACCCGTCAGGGCACGCGACAGCTTGGGCACTAGGTCGGCCAGACCACCCCTAGAGCGTTGTAATTCAGTGCCGCCACCGACGATGAAGAACGAAGATCAAGAAGCAGATAACTTGGGTAAAGAAGCAGTAGATGGAAGATAACCTTAGTATATTGATTTGTTTGATTGCGTGTGTTGTCAACAGACTATATATCACCCCCATCAATATATAGGGCGCTGGACTTTCCATGCAAAAAAAGGACACCAATCCCGACCTAAACGTTTAATTCGACCTGATTCGAACACGTACACCTGGAGCCTCCGGACCTCCTTCAGCTCCGGGCAGGCTCCGTACAAAGTTAACATGCTTCTGGATTGGCCCAGAGGGCCTCCGAAGCTTCCACGTATACTCCGGGTGGATAGATTGCCCCGTGGGACACAATATACAGTAGCAAAGTGTTGGGATCCCAAATGCAAGAGTTTGTAACAAGCAACAAATTTCCCTCAATGAGAACCAATATATCAATCCATGGAGGTACAAGTTTCCTACACCACATAGATAAAACTTCACTTGTGCCCCCAACAATACTAGCAAGGGTATCAATCTTACTAGCTTTGCTAGTTGTACAAGATTTTAAGATGATGTGGTAGGTAATATTGTGTATATTAGAAATAATAATAAATGAAAATAAAAGTTAATGGAAGTGTTTTCTTATGCTAAAAACTAGATCAGGGTTCATAGTGTCACCAATAGTAACTCTCCAATAGATAAAAGTGCAAGAAAGATTACTTACACATGTAAAAGTGAAATGTTTCGGGCTCATCCTAGATTGTGTAAGGTGTGTTGATATTACCTAGGTCGTACGTTCATAAATCCATAGGCCGAGACCCTCTCTGCATTTATGGCTAATACTTCTTTCATAGAGATATTTTTGCATCATCCAACTAGTAAGTAATAAAATCGAGAATTCCTTTGAGCAAGATGGCATAGAGTAATATTCCCTTAAGCCACCGGCTCATCACCGAGACATGCAAGTGTATTGTGCCATTATCTTTAGTGGCAATAATACAACATAAGCCTTTTTTTCATTTACTGTCACCATGGGAGATTATTTTCATGATTAAATCGAACTAACACACACCGGTTCATCTACAAATTTGACAAGATAAGACAAACAGTTGGAAACAGATAAGCATATGAAGTATAAGCCAAACATAAGCATTGGCACGATCTAAACATAAAAGAATAATTCATCACATGATCAACATCACTGCATGGTTTACATTACTTGGACCACAGTCATAATAGGAAATCATGTGGTCATTGTATTGAACAACAACGAGGAGATATTACATACTGGCTATTTTCATGAACTCGTAGTCTAGGGGATGGACTACTCATAACTCTTAGTGGACCAAGGATGATCGATTGTGGTGAACAAGTCGATAAATTTCCCCTCTGCGAGGGTATAAATGAGATAAGCTCGGAACGCACAGTGGTGGCGGCAGAAAATTGCATGATAAATATAACTAGTGTTTTTGGGGTATATATAAGTGAGGTGAAAATGGAGGCAGCTAGGGGAGCCATGTTGCATGAACAACACAAAAATTTATAGATACGTTTAAGATGTATCAAATGATCACACGCTTCTTGATATTCCTAGAAGGCATTTGGAGTCTCTGGATGAGCTTGGGATGAGATGTCGTCTTATTACTAATATAAAGGATGTTGGAGTACCCGCCTGTTGGTCGCCACATATTTGGAGTCTTTTTTGCTTAGTTCAACCATTGTTGTTGTAGGCAGCCATTGCGTACTCCCTTTTCTATTTTTAATAGATCCTAATATGTGGCGACCGATCAGAGCTGCTCCTATCAAACAATTTCATTCGCCAGGTGGAGTATCTCACAGTGAAGGTTTCTCCTCGTTCGCTAGTGGTAGGCAAGGGCGAACCAACGATTGGCCCAAATCCCGGCTACCTATTTTTTTATTCTAAAAATATCATGAACAAAAAATAAAAAATTCTTATAAAAATAGATAAAACCTAAATTTTGAAATGTCGTGCTCTGAATTATGAAAAATGTTATGCTAATTTTATAAAACTGTCATTTCTCTAAATTTACAATGAGTATGACCAAAACAAAAAAAGTTTGTGTGATCTAGAAAAACAAAATTCCATGCTAAACTTTATAACTGTCATCCTCTAGATAAAAAATGCCACAAATAAAAATATACATTTTCTTATAAATGCCATGTACCTTATAAAGTAACATTTCTCTAAAATTACTATGATAATAAAAAATGTCATGCCAATAAAAATAAAATTTCCATCCCCTTAATAATAAAATTTTCATCCTCTTGATAATAAAAATGACATGCCAACATAATAAAAATGCCATACTCCCAATAATAAAATAGACATCCTGTTAATAATAAATTGCCATGTTATTAATAATAAAAATTCCTTGCTCATAATCATAAAACTGTAATTATGTTAGTAATAAAAAATGCCATGCTCTTAAGCCTTAAGAATAAGCTGCATCATCTTCATAATAAAAACACCATGTTAGTAATTATAATAATTATTAGTTCCATACTCTTAATAAATATAATTGCCATGTGAGAAATATTTTTTATTCTAGAAAATCCCATGAATAAGTGATAAATTTACCCAAAAGCATGCCATGGGGGCATTACAAGAAAACCTAGAAATAGCCATGCTTGTAATGAAAATGCACATAACATGTTTAGAAAAAATCCCCCTCTAAAAATAGGAATTTTGTCCTTTCAATGAATGGAAAAAACATGGATTTTTTGATATTTTTTGAAATGAAAATTCATTTTTTTAAGAATTTAGCTTCAAAAGATACACAAACAAGTTTACGTACGTGTGCACAAAACCTGCTGCGGTGCAAGTGGTAAAGGGTGCACGCCTCTCTGCACGAGGTCTCATGATTGAGTCCTACCTCGTGCACATCGTGCGGGTTTATTGGGAGAGGGAAAAAAAGGCGAGCGTTCGCCAGAAAACGGTTTACAGTGAACCCCTTCAGCTGATATGTGTGGCATTGGCCTTGTACTAAGATCCGCATGACAATAGGGAGACTCAAAACAGGTATGACCGGACAGCCATAGAACACATCCATGGACATTTGAGAGGTCAAATTTGCCCTCCACTGAAGTGGCCCAATTTTCTCAAAACAACCGAACCTAAAAGAGATTTATCGGTTTTAATTGTACTTTCTCCCGCAAAAAAAGTTTAAATTGCAGTTTGGCTTTTCGTTTCTTCAACCGCGATGATGTATGCATTACAAGATGGACAACTCATTTCCCGTGACAGAACAACAGAAAAGTTGAAAATTCCGTTCTAGCTCAAGTTGCCAGGCGGTCGGGACCGGGAACCAGCTAGCTACTAACTGAACGGAGGAGACGCACATACGACGATCGAGTTGGTCGCCATGTACTACGTACGTAGTAACTGGCCACTGGCCATACCGCCCCAAGCTCAAGTTGCAACGTGCAGTCTTCTTCCATCATGTCCCCAAAAGCTACGCTCCAATCGTTCACCTCACTCACCTCACCTAGGCGTCGCGTAGGCCGTATCAACGGACAACGGTACTCCCACAGATGAAGAGAACCCGAAGCTAGCTACACTGTAGAAAGCAAAGCAAAGCAAAGCGGCATTCAATCTCCGCCTCGCTTTTGTCCACCGGAAGCAATGCATGCAGCAGCTCGCGCCCACAGCTCCACCGGTCGATCCCAGCTGCGAGCACAAGCTAACGCATGCCCGTAGTTATTGCGACCCGGCGAATCAAGGAACCCGGACGGACGGACGAACGGCCCCGGCTGGATCGCAGATACCACCGGTCCGTCCGTGCAAGGCTTTAGATAGATGTGTTCACTCCCTTAGCGGAAAAGAACCATCTATCCCGAACCAGTTCCGGCCGAGGCACTCACGCTTTGCCTTGCTTGCTTGCGCGCAGCTCCGATCTCACCCAGTTGCCACCTTCCCTCCCTCCCAAGCTAGTGATACGAACTCATTATTGGTCGGGGTACGAAGCATCCGGAATCCAGAGGCCGGTAGCGTTGGCATCAGCCTGTGGCGGCCATAAATACACACGACACGACACAAGCTTCCTCCCTCCTCCCATCGAGCAATACGGAAACACTACGCGCAGGCACAGCTGGAGATGCTAAAGGCGCGGGCAGCAATACAAAACGGGGCCGATGGATGGCCGGGAATTGAAGGCCTCGGCTCGCTCGGTCGCTTTGCCAAAGACGGCCATAAACTAGGGTCAGACGAGTCCCGCGTGATTCCGCCCGGTTCCGTACCGCTAGAGACACCCGGCACAGCACCCCCGGGTGAAACCTCAAAATATTCACGCTTTCGACGGGAGACGAAACGTGACCCGCAAAAAAGGCGGTCGCTGCTACACCACGAGTCGACAAGTTTACGGACGGATTCGCACCAAGCTGTTCTCTCTCGAAACGAAATATGAAAGCGCGCACGAGACGAATCCAGAGAATATGGATGGCTTGCACGGCTAGGCCGGAGCCGGGGCCCGGCCAGGGGCGGGCGCCTACGTCCTGCCGGAAAGCGCAGCGACGATGGAATTCTCGGTGGATCCCCCTGCTGCCGGCCCTCCCTCGGGAGCGGTGAGAGAATCGGGGGTCGGCCGGCGCCGCGGTTTTGGCGTGCCGGTGGGAAGTGGAATGGAATGGAACGCACCGAGCTGAGTTGAGTTGAGTTGACATGCGCAAGTTGGCACCGAGTTTGACGGCGGAGCAGAACCGCGCAACAGAAACGGTCGCTCGCAACCGCGGAACAGGCCACAAGGGGACAAGCCGAAAAGGGCAAGCTTACGAACGACAAGATGTGTTGCGGTACAGTATGGACTAGGAGCACTAGATTCATTTACCCGATCCAACAAAAATCAAAACAACTCATCCGGTAACCTTAAAATTTCGACGCTGGCGCGAGGATGATAAGGGAACCGGGGAGAGCCTCCCTGTTTGTGTAAAAAAAACGACGCTGGCGCGAGCAGGAAGAAACTGAAAGTTCTCCGTGCTGACGATTGGATATAAAGCCACCCCCAAACGAGACCTTCACAGCCTTATAATCTTTATTTTTACCTAATAATAAAGTAAATTGGGTTTCGGTCGTCCGTCATGACATTTTTTAGAAAAGTTCCTGTGTTTTGATGAAATCAACCCGCGGTCTGGATTTAAGTCACACCCGAACCGTTATTTTACATTTTTCGAACCCCCCTGATGTTTTAGGTAATTCATCCGCAGATCATATCTAAGTCAAACAAATACTTTTTTAAATCATCCATATCTTTTAAACCGTAACTCTGATTTAAACATTTTATATATGAAATTTGATTAGAAAAATATGTAGAATATGAATATGAGATTATTTTTACCTGTTAAGTATTTTAAATATTATTTTGGAATATATTGAAGTCAAACAAATGATTTTCTAAATTATCCGTATCTTTTAAACCGTAACTTCGATTTTAACATATTATATATGAAATTTTATTAGAAAAATGTGTGGAATCTAAATATGTTGTTAATTTTACATTTAAATATTTTTAAAATATTGTTTTAGAAGAAAACTTATAATTTATAGCGCAAGATCCATTTTTTTTCATACCGGCGGCGATCCGGATTGCAAATAAACACCCCACTATAACCATATAGGAAAAAGAAAATATCGCTAACTACACATGCATACCTCTGAAAAATGTCACAAGGGAAAACAATAGATTTCTCATCGCGGGAGTGAGAGATAGCGAGAGAGAGAGAGGGAGAGAGAGACGCCTTAGGATTAACCATATTCAAACACGTTTTTGTTTTGTTTTGTGTGAACACCGAGACAATCGCCGGCGAGAGTGAGAAGGAGGATAAGCGGCAACACCAAGATGATGCCTCGCAAAAATAAAGAAGATGACCTATTGTGGTCTTGAGTGATAGTTGTTGGGTTAAGAGTGTGTGTTATGTTTTCTCTCCCGTTGTAATGCACGGGCTCTTTTGCTAGTAATACTTATGATGTGAACGAGTATATAACCAAAAACTAGCACGTTGTTTTTGCAAAAAAAAAAAACTACCACATTAGCTGATAGGATTCTAAAAAGCTATTCCTACGTACCATAATATATGTTGTTTTAGCCCAAACAACATATTTTACGGAGAGAGTACCACTTTTAATTATTGACAAAAATGTACCACTTTCTGCTAGCTATCGTTTCAGCCCAAACAAATCACGATTATGACAGGTTTGGCCCATCCATCAAGGCTAATAACGTGGTACAAAAGTAAACTATGTTAATTGACCTTCATGTGTTGCTGTTATGATAGGCAGGACCAACAAGTGAGTTTCATAAAAAGATCCCAAATTCATATTCTTCTTTGTCAGTTGGGAGCACATTCTACTCGTCATGCAGTCGATGCCGCCCGGTGGCGCGACACCAGCATCCGCAGGACTCGCTCGACCAAGATCCCCCCCCTCCCCTTCTTCATCATGTGTTTCTCTCGTGTGCTCTGTATCGAGCCCACGTCATGCTCACCAATACCACCCCCCTCATGCCTGCGGTGACCAAGATCCCTCGGCCTTGCCATTTTGTCCAAGAGTTACGTCGTGCTCGACTACATCGCCCCACTCGAGGAATTGGTCCGGGATGCCTTGATTCGTTGCCTCCCTCGCATCCGGCCTTTTCACGGACAAATAAAGAATTTCACTTTGAATTCCAGACCTCGACACCCCACAGATCTCCTGCGGCGGCGCAACCCAGCAGCCCATTGTCCATACTCGACTCCTCTTCACCTCCAAGAAGTTGCCCTCTACTTTCCTATCGAGTTGTGCATCCCTGAGCCCCCTCCCAAGGGTCATTGCTCTGCCGCCCGTGGCCGGTGACAAGGACCTTGCTCCCTTCCTCGATTGGCCTCCTCGACCA